>NW_028239315.1:20000-60580 GCF_047967505.1 Dipteris shenzhenensis | reverse complement strand
TCTCTCGAGGCATACATATAGATAGGTATTCAATGCCTGGCATTTTCAACCGCTAAAAGCCACAAGTCGAGGCACTTCTCTATAGTTCTCTCTTCCTCGAGTAATAAGCCACGGCCCAAAAGGCACAGCCGAAGGGTACAGACCCGTAGCCTACCTCTACCAAGGTGGGGCCCAGACCCACCAACACGAAAGGTAATTTCACAGCGATTTGTGCCTATGCCAGACAATAAATTCAACAAGTGAACGAGTGCCGATAGCTGAAGATGCAGCTTTCTCTATAGAACCAGCCCAAGCCACACTTATAAGAGGTTATGCCAGGCACTGCTAGCCAACCATCATTCACGAAGTGAACCTGTGCTGCTAGCTTTGAATGGCCGCCTTACCTGCCCAAGCTACACTTGTAGAGGGTTATGCCTGGGAAGGGAATGCTAGCACACCAAGTTGATTCGATCCAGGAGTTCACCGAACCGAGTTAACTACATTAGGAGTTCACGATGTGAACCGCAGCTATGAACGAAGTTCACCAGGAACCAGAGGAGTGAACACCTTTAGCCCAAAGGAGGCAATCCCACTATGACAGGAAACAAAACGGGAACTTTTGCACCTATGACAGTCACAGCAGGGGTGGTGGAAGACCGACGGAATCCGAGGCCGGCCGGGGATACCCATTCGCTGCTCTTGACCTTCAGCCCCGAGGAACTTCATCGGGCTCGGACAGCCAGCTGGCCCCCGTTCGCAGTGGCCGGGGCTTCCCGATGGAGTGGATTGGAGTGCGGGCAGAGTGGTGGGCCGTTTTTGGCAAAACAAAGAATTCTCAAACTTGGTCAAAAGAGCCTTCCCACTCCCCGAATCCGGATTCCATCCGGAATACATCCGAAATAAGCAAAAGCCTTTGCCGGGAATAAATCCGGATAAGCCTCCCCACTCCCTTTTCCCCCTTTGCCGGGCCAGGGAATCACGAAAAGCCTTCCCACTCTCTTTTCCTCCTTTGCCGGGCCAGGGAATGAATCAGGAATAACGAAAAGCCGGAATGGAAAAACAATCTTCCACCGAAATATGTTATGCTAGAAAAATGCGACACGGAACCACACCACTCGTGATGGAAGACATGCCGAGGAAAGCGGACGAGTGGGAGCCGACTTCATGATTCGAGGCAAACCCGATTGGAGGTTTGATTGCGTATGCCGGCTGATTGAACAACTGGGGTTCTCAGCTGGGAGCAAAAGCCCGGCGAGTGGCTTCAGTCATTCGACCTCCCCTTGCTCCCTACGTGGAGGTCCCTCCACTAGGCGACCGGGTACAGGACCAAGTGCTCTGGCCTTGTCGTGGCGGTTCCTGCTTTTCAGGGGAGGGCTTGTGTCCCCTCCTCCAACTAACAGAGCACAAAAACTGAACTTAAGCTTCGGATTCCCGGGAACCCCCAAAAACTCGATCTTTCTGCGATGTTCCCCGCGGAAACCCAATTGATGGTTGAAATCCCGTCCCTAGCAAGGGGAAGAAATGATACTTTATTTCATGAGAAGCAACTATCTCTTCCGTGCGAGTATCCCTTTTCCATTAGCAAGGGCATAGGGAGGGGGGGGTTCATTAAGCCCCCACCTCGAAGTGCTGCAGGCGTGCGGCTAGCATTATTGGTGATTGCATCATTGCTCATTGACCAGATATCCATTCCAGATAATCATCCTTGGAAACAGCTTCCACGGCAATAGGCGTAAACGCATAATTAGTTCCACGGATCTCACTGCGCTAACCGTAGTAAACTCCCTCTCGTTATATAAAAATGGAAATCTAATTTGAACAACCAGGTACAGCATCACGTTTAACACCTGGGGAAGGTACAGCCCGACTGTAAGGTACATCAGCCAGAGTTATAATCGTACATGAATGAGTCTTAGCTGGTACAACCACTCAATTGTCCACTTCTAATAAACATAATTAACCCAATTCCGAATCATCCTCTGGAATCGTATAACTGTCAGAAGTTAATGACTATTCATCGGAACTGTTATAGTCTGAATACTCATAAGGTTGGGTCGACGGCCAGCCCCTTTCTAGGTCCATTCGCCTCCCTCCGAACTGTACTTGCAAGTTTCCCCGCAAACAGCTCTCCGCGCCTATTAACACTTGAGGAGTATACTACTATTTCGTTAGGTCTTTCTCAAGTCTTTCAAGGATAGACCGTCACACTCCGGTGGATCGAACGGTGACATTCCCGGCAAGCTAGGAATCTGTTTCCCGTTCAATTAAGCCGACCGACCGACAAGGTAACCCCCCAAACGAAAAGGCTGATATGTCTTACCTGGAATAATACAACCATTTCCACTTATGGTCAATTCTCTGTGACCCCTGAGTTTCCACCGGAATTTCGCAACGTTCCTTACTGCGAGCAGTTGAGACCCTGGTGGAATATAAGCGCTGGTCCCCTTCGGTAAAGTGCTCGTGCTTGCTGTTACCTACCGTAGGACCTCCGTCCCCGGGGAAGGCAGAGCAGGAACAGTCAACCTTCGGCATCGTTCTTCCTCCGGTAGTTTCGTAACTACTGTGGTTGTTGCCAACGTGTCGGGGATCCCCCATTCCAGAGATGACGGGGTCAGGCCTGTTGGGTCCGAAGTTGTATGCCACTAGCTGTGGTGTCGATGGATTCACTACTTCAGCGCTGTCATTGGACATCGCAAGCTGAGCATCCATTTCCTGCGTATTGCCTATACTGGAAGCAGGGATGTATACCTCCAACGACTTCGGGAATGGAACCATAGGCTTCTCATTAGCTGGGGGAGCCTTTTCAATGCATGGGTAACACCTCAACCTCCCGTTTCTGGCATGCTCTAGTCCCTTGAGTCTCTCGACGTCAGACGAGAATTTCCCTTGATTCTCGTCTCTCATCCGGTAAGCCAGATGCTTTGTGGACTGTAGAAGCAGTCCGGTGCATTTCGTTGCACTTCCATCACCTTCGTCAAGGGGCGCACTCCGATACCGTTGATGTCCAATAGCTTTGATAGTAATGGCTGGATCTACTGCCCCGTCCATTGAATGTGATGAAGCAAAAAGTGGTATAGCAATAAACATCGGAATGAGACTAGGAAAAATGGTCCGAATAATCTCTATAGTAGTTCCATGAACCACTCTTTCAGGAATGGGATTTCTTCAGTAATGGAAATGCCATGAGGTGCGAACCAACATCCGTGGTACAAAGATCAGAATAATGATTAAGAAGACCGGAATGTCATGATGTGAGTCAATTATTCCTTGCATCATAGGTATGGCTGCGTCCTAAGATCCTAATTACCGAGGTTCCGCAGCATCACGAGGAGCAATTGGAACAAATAGCTACCAAAAAAGGGTTCTCGAAAGAAAGAAATTAGCACTTGAAGGTGAAATGGGTTCCTTTATAATTAATTTCAAACCATCCGCTAAAGGTTGTAACAACCCAAATAATCCCACTACATTAGGACCCCTCCGACGTTGCATGGAAGCCATGACTTTACGTTCGGCTAACACTAGAAAGGCTACTCCTAGTAGAAGTGGTGCGATGATTGCCAAGATTTGAGCTCCAAGATTCCATACATAAGAAAGATTACATACATAAAAAAGAAACACATTTGGCTCGAAATAATCCCATATTCGCACGTCCAACCCCAGGTTTACCTTTTCGGTGATCTCGGTTACGGTGAGTTCCCACTTGATCCCAACTCGTGTCAATAGGGGCAGGATAGGCTGAAGGCCTCGGCGTGAATTTGGAAGCGGGGTTTGCCACAGGGGGGCGAGAGCCCAGTCTATAGCTTCCATCAACTCATCGAACGGCGGTCCGAATTGCACCAAAGGCCTCGCTACCGATTGCATATCCGGCAGGGTGGCGTCACGGATAACAAAAAGGGTTTCCGAGAGCTCACTGAGATCGCCTGGCCCCGGGCGGCCGGGGAAGTTTCTTAGCGTGCCCATGTGTTCGGCGAAGTCGTCCTGTAGAATCCTCAATTTTCCCTTGATACTCGTCGCCATTTGCTCTGTAATCATTCTTCCGTTTCCAGGCATGTCTTGTGGTGTTGGTTATTAAAGCTGGGGATATTCATGGCAGTTTAAGGCTATCCCGGAATCGAACCCGTGGAATGGTGCCGAGGGAAAGTCGATGGTGTGCCAACATGATTCAACCGTTCAACTTGCCGGGGAGTGCGAGCCAACGCTCCCCCAACAGATACGATAGTGCGAGCCCAACTTCTTGGTGGGTGCGGCGAGCCTTTGCCGCATCCACTAGAATACGCAATTCCGAAATTCCTTCCCGGAATCGATGCCTTTCCGCGGTGGGTACGCCAAAGAAAGCAAGATTGAATTTCCATTCCTTGGACAATTCTCAGTGGATTTGCACTCCATGGTCCAATTGCGGATTCTATATACGAAATTTCCATTCTCAGTGGATTTGCACGTGGCTCCCTAAAGGAAAGTGCCCACTTCTGCCCGGCCAAAGTAATCTGCCGTCCTTCCTTCCCTCCCTTCCGAATTGGCTAATATCCTGTAGGGTAGCAGACATTAGGTGAGGTGTAGCGCCGGTTCGCTCTCCCTAACGGGATAAGATCATGCGATTCGGAAGACTTCACATGCCCTTGGAGACCTTCACATGCCTAGCCCCAGCCCGAACTTGCCCTGACCTGTATGCCGGAAACCCCTAGGCTCTACTACCAATGCGGTTCCCATGTAGCAGGTGTTGGATACATAGGGGTACTGGATATCTTGGTGGGCTGCCGGAAATCGATCTGTGCGACGGAACGCACGTCGTTCTGGAAGTGGAATGGCTTAGTCCTCTAGCTAATCACGATCACGACGTGCCTGAATATCCTTCTCTGCTTTTGCCAGTAAGAATTTCTCATACCAGCCGACTTCAAGGACCGGCCCTGTGCCACCAGGCTTGCCTAACGAAAGAGGGCTAGCGTAGCTCCGGATTCCCAGTTCCCACTTGCCTGCTTGCGGGAAAGTGCCGGTCATCCATCTACAAAATTTCGTATTATTAAACAACTCGGATCAATCCTTGCTGAACTGCCTTCACCGCCCTTGCCTTAGGGCCCGGGATCCCATTAGCGCGCTTGCACGCTCGCTTCGCTCGCTAACTAATTGATCACCAACCGGAACCGAAAATGCGAAATTTTACGAATACTTACTATAGGCCGAGCAACAACAATGCATTATGGTGCTCCTCTTTCGCCACCCTAGCCGGGTTAGTGGTGGTTCCTTCAGGTGATGAGCCTCTTCACTTCAGTGGCCTTGGCTCGGCAAAGCTCAGTTGCGTGGGAGAGGAGTGATAGGAGGAAGTGAGACCTTTGCTTGGGCCTGAGAAGGCTGGGCTGGGGTAGAATAAAGCTCCCTCTGAAGGTACATCCCTGGCTCGGGTAATCCGTTCCGCAAGGGAAGATACCTCTCCTTCCGTTGGTAAGGATTTCTCAGGCCAGGGAGCCTTGGTTTGGGCTTTCCCGTCCCGTCCCTACCAGAACTAGGGCTTTCTCTACCGCTTTCCCCTACCAATATCAATATTTTTCCCTAGGGCCCGGCGTCGAGAAGTGGCCCCCCTGACGGGATAGATTGATTGGGAAATCGATCGGCTGAAAGCCTAACGTTCGCGGTTCGAATCCGCATCTCGTCCTATTGGGCCGCCCTGGCTGGTATTTCCACCCTGCCAAAGTTAGTTTTGCCTTTCCTGCTGCAAGAAGCATTCCATTCCCAATAGATTTTGATATTGGTTGGCCCCGCCTGGCCATAACATTTCTTCGTGAAATCCCGGGGAGCAGGGCGGAGCCGGCCACCAAGAAGCTTGGGTAAGCGAGTTCCCGCGAAAACGCTAGCCAGAGAAGAAGGGAATGGCAGCCACGTGTTAGGGAGGGGAATGGATGCGGCTTGCCATTTTCCCAATTTCCCTGTAAGCCAATAACGCCTCCTTCGCAATTTTCCTTCGTTAGAGCGATTTTCCTTGTTGCAATTTGGCTTCGAGCTTTTTAAAGGGAGTGGGGGATTTATGTTGCCCCCATCTCAAGGTTTCAGTTTCGCCTATTTGTTTGTTCCTCGCTTGCTCTCGCTCTCTTCCATCTCTGTCCTCTCTCATCTGGGCTTCCCGGGGGAACACACGCGGAGGTGCCCTAGCGCTTTGGCTCCCCCAACGCCCTATTGAACTTGTTGCCTCTAGCTTTCCTGCCTCGTTTCATCCGTTACCCCTTGCTTTGGATGGTGGTTGTGGCTTCCCTAAGAACCATCTCTGCCCTGTGGCCATTTCGCGCCTTCCCGGGTCGAATCCTTGCACCTCCCATCTGTGCTAGGGGTGCTCCCTTCTCATCCTCTGAACTTTTCAAGGGCTTTCTCCCCGGAAAATTGGGTTTAGGGCTAGCAGTTCCGCGTGGCTGGTTTTTTGCTGTTTCTACAAGAACCGGGAGCTCATTTCCTAGGAACTGTGTTTCCGTCGGAGAAAGCGTTTCCTGAATGGGCGTTTGCGGAACCCCCTTGGGGGCGGGGTCCCCGCCCCAACCCCCCAAGTCCCTCCTTCGGAACTGGGGGGCCCCCTAGGCCATTCTATGAACCATGAGCCACTGAGATCACAACCGGCGAGCATTGCATTAATGATTACAATTCAATCTATCCCCTATTTCTTATTGGATTTGTCCGCCTCAACAGAAATCGCGTCTGCATCGTTCGGAGAGAATTATATAATAGGAGGCCCGAATTGATGAAGAAAAATTCGATGAACCCGCCCATCTTTCGTTCCGCTTCCCTGGCAACATGTTTTTTCGAGGGTCCAATAAAGAAAACAACAGGATTTGCAAAACCTTTCGCATTGGAAATTTCGTATAAAGAAAACAAACCCATGCGAAATGACAACAACAAAGGTTGGTGCCGTACTTGGTGCGTGTGGACTGCTTCCCTTGGTGTTGACAGCTCAGGCTCGAGGGAGTAAGTAATGTTGTTCCTGCTTGGCTCAAGGTACGCCTAAGTGCTTGTGCTTGGTACGAAGTCTCTTCGAGAATCCAGTCTTTCTTTTTACCGGAACCAGTATCTCTACCCGCGGAAAGAGAAGGAAGCGGAAGGGAAAGGTCGAGTGCCAGAAATTCAACGTGAAAGAGTTTCGTATATAGATGCTTCAGTTCCACGGAGTCATCCAAATAGTCCCTTTCGTCTAGAGGTTAGGACATCGTCTTTTCATGTCGAAGACACGGGTTCGATTCCCGTAGGGGATAACTGAAATGGAGAGGGAAGGGCAGCGGGCAAAAGCGAAGGAGCCTGCATCCTTGAGCCCCAGCCAAAGAGCTTTATCCCCTTAGGGGAGGTTCGGTGAGGCTGAAGCTAACACGAACCGATTAAAAAGAAACTTGAGAGTGCTTCTGTGGAAGAATAATAATAATAATAATTCAAGTTCGCGCTTTCCGCTTCGATCCTAACGAATTCAATCGATTCGGAAATTCGAGATCAATCGCGCGGGATAGAGTAATCGGCTAACTCGTTAGGCTCATGACCTAAACATGCAGGTTCGAACCCTGCTCCCGCACCCCCTGGTATCGTGGCCCTGATTCAAAATCCAAACATTCCCATCATGTATTGTTTTGGAAAACTACGAGGAGCGGCTCCCATGGCCTTAGCGGGAGCCGCAGTTGGTATTGGAAACGCATCTAGTCCTCCGACAACGAAACGCTTTGAAATGAAATCTTCTGTTAATAATTGTGACGGGAAACGCATTTATGATAAGCTTAAAGTCAACGGGCCCTTCCTACATTCCCAAGAGTATAAATGCCGTCATAACGGCGTGTATATCTTATGGCCCGCCACGTGTAAAAAGTCTAGTCGCACCAACCTGAACCCCCAGAGCCCCCACAATCTTTCCCCCCTTAGCGGCGTAACGCATCTAGCAATGCTCAAGCATAGAGAGCTAACCGGCCAAAAGCCTAGCTTTCCTTTATTAGGGAAATGGTGAACGAGCAGGCCCCTGTGATTGAACGGTTTGGAAATGTCCCGGACGCTCGTTACATTCTGCGTAATGATTGGAATAACTTTAATGAAGTGGCTGTACGGGGGGTGCCCTTAGGAGGGAGAGGCGTTCTCCCAGGCGGTAACCGCCCTGAAAGTGGGAGAAGATTGGGCAGATCTCCTACTCAACGCAGTAGTTCGGTCTTCTCAGTCTTCGACGGACAGGCCCGAAATAATTAGTTGGGCGAAGCAAATATTCAGGCAAAGAATTGCCTTTAAAGCCCAAGTGCTGTGTCCCGCGCTCGCGGATCTGATTGCAGTCGGATGCCTGGGCGAAGCCCTCAACAATACGCCACCGCGGGGGGGACACCCTGCCAGCGTTCGCGCAAAACGTAATTGCGGAAACAAAAGGCATAACCCCCTCCTTCATTACTTCTTACCACTCAGGGCAGATAGCCGAGTATGTGAGCCGGCTGGCATACTCCCACGGAAGATTACTTTCGTTGCTTGGCACAGACGCGGGGGTACTATACTCAATCCGTCCCGCAACGGCAGATGCCGTTGCCGCGACTTTCGCGATGCTCACCCAAGATGAGGCTCAAGAGAGGGCGGATCTCGAGGGGCTGAGGGCTTTTGCAGCTAGGCGTAGGAGCGCCATGCAGCCGGCCGATTCGGGCACAGGGGGGGAGGGTGCTTCTTCGGTTAGCGAACAGCCCTACGCGGTTTTACGTCTTCTCCTCGGAGTTGCCGCAGCTGTTCTCCGGCACCATGACTCCCTTCTTCCTATTGGGATTGCCCTGGGAATTATCTTTATTTTACTTAGACTGTGGCGGCGCGTTGGGGCCTTCCCAAGGCTCAAGAATGTTTGTTTCCATCTGAAAAATGCATTGAGAAATAATAGGTTCGGAAAGGACTCAATGTGATCATTTAAGCTTGAGAAATGAGGAATTTCACCAAATCCCGGGCCGGGTGATAGAGGTTCAATGCTTCAACACCCCGAGAAGCATGCTTGGTTTAAAACCAAGCGCCCCACCCCTTGAAAAATCTTGATTTTGAGAAGGCAACGTATTAGCATTCGGAGTACTATCCTGCGGCATATCATCATCTTCCAAGTATTCACTCCCCTCAGTGCCCACAATGTATTGAATCAGCCCAGGATTTTCAGGAAACTCTATCTCGTCTGGGGGAATATCTGGGCTATTCGTTGGGCTCCTAAACATCCATCTCATGCTTATTAGGTAAGCTATATGGCTTAACAAAACATTAAACCTCATATCAATCCCATCAATCCTCTCATGAATATGCGAAAGGTCCTGTGCTATACCTCTAACTCCTGCTAAAGCATTTCTAGTCATCTCACCAACAATCGCAACATCGGAGAGAATCTCCGCATTAGTTAAATTTCTTTCGAGTGATCTTTGAACGTATATACGAACTGTCATAACTACTCAATCACGTGTTTCAGGTTTGGGTATAGCAGGACTTGAACCTGCATCACGACAAGCCTGTCGAGTTACCACCCTTGCTCGATCCTGCATTTGAAGCTATTACATATATATATTCTATAAACCTTCAAGAAAATCTTTTCATATGTCTACTTCTCCGTAGTAGTACTAATAAACGTCGATCAAGGGGTTGCGGGAAGGGAAGAAAGCTTGTCAGATTCGGCCGGTTAGATGCCACGAATAACTGGATCGCGAATAACGGAATAACTGGATTAACCACTAACACACGGCAAGCAAGATTCAAGGGCCAAGGAACCACGCCTCTACGACCCGCTTCCACGAGATTATTTCTCTCCCTCCACCCGCATAAACTGATCCAACTAAACGTTTAGGATCTCCAACGGATGAGTAAAGGATGGCTGACTGAGGGATGACGGCTGGAGCCAAGAGGAAGGGCATTTCATTTGCTGCTGCTGGAAGGTGTTGGGCGGGCACCTACGCGATTGCAACCCAATATCTCCGCAAATGAGCCCACGTATCACACCTTCATAAAATTAGAAGGTCGAGACGGGATTGTGAGAGAGAAGTTCATCGCACGGGACGATGGTTTCTACAAATACCAGACGGAAACCAGTCCATTAGCCAGAACCTTCGAGGTTGGGGATAAAGAAACCTGCACGCAGGCAGGATTTTGGACGAGAGAATCCACCCGGCGCTAGGGCGAATCTCAACCGCCGGAGGAATAAGAGATGTAATTAATTACATATGGATAAATACCAGTGAGTGAGTGGGGAAGATGTAATTGCGTATATGAATACTGAAGCAGCTTTTCAGGGTTTTGGAAAGGCCGAACTCAGGAAGGAGACGCTTCGCCTTCAACAAATCTATTGGCTCTATTACTTGAAAGAGCTGGCAGTGGGCTTATAGTTTAATTGGTTGAAACGTACCGCTCATAACGGTAATATTGTAGGTTCGAGCCCTACTAAGCCTATTTACTTGCTATATCCAACCCGCCAGTCCTTCGCTTCGCTGCGCTCAGCAAAGGTTTAACCTTTGAGCTCGTTCTTCGAGCCTTGCTTTTTTTCCCCGGTTACCGCCGCATGGAGTATAGCCAAGTGGTAAGGCATCGGTTTTTGATACCGACATGCAAAGGTTCGAATCCTTTTACTCCAGGATTCCAAAGCAATCAAAGCCGATCTCAGCACAGCAGGTAAAAGCCAATCCATAGAGCTAATCGAGGGAGATGCATTTCATTACTTTTCCAAGACCTTCAAACAAAGGTGACAGCTTATCCGAGACTTGGTGACACGATTCAATATTTAGTATAAGACTCGGTGACAGCTACCTGAGGCTTGGTGACAGTTTATCCAAATCTTGGTGACAGTTCGGAGGAAACTTGGTGACACTGTTACGAAGGTTAGTGAGTCAGTAATTCACCATCGTTTATGACTTGGCTGGCCGGAGTGAACTAAAGGCCGCCGAAAGCCTCGTGGCTTTGCTTTGCCGCCTTCCCTGAAGTCTGAAGTACTCTGCCCCAACCAACCCATCCTTTTTGTTTGGAAAATCCGTAAGTCGAACTAAGTCAATTTGCGGGTCATGAAATGACCCATTCCAAGGGTTCTTGGGAAGCTGCTTTCGATAAGCCAACCCGGATGAAATTGACCCGAAGGAAGACCTTTTACCATCCTATTTCTAGAAGACCGATCTCTATTTCTCAATCATTTCCTCTTTATAAAGCGTTTTCTAACAAAGTTCCGAGCTTCGTTCCTATGATTGCTAATTGGCCTGGGAAGTTTCTTCCATTGGCTCACAGGTTTACTCTCGCTTCACTGCCTGCTACTGGCTGGACTGCAACGTTTATCGCTACAGCTCGCCACAGGCTAAGGATGGAGGCAAAGCCCACTAACGAATCCTTGATCGCTGTAGCTGCTTGACAAAGACACGAATTTCAAGAAACGGAGGCTCCCGCTGAACAACGGCCAGGCTCCAGCCCGAGGCGGCTATCGCTGCATGACGGAACAGGCTCCCGCCCCGAGGCTCTCGCTTAGGCACACTCGCCTTTTCTTTGGCTTGCCGAACTCTCGCCCTGATGATCGCTCGGCGTCCTCGCTTGCCGATCGCTCGGCGTCCTCGCTTGCCTTTTACACCATTTCCCACATCGCCAGGGATCGCTCGCAAAGCTCGCTTGCTAAGGGTGATTGTCCCTAGAGACTGGCTATTCATTGGACTGCTTACTATCGATAGACACCGGACAGCTGGCTATCGACTGGGACTTGCTATTGATTGACGGCTGCTTACTATCGATTGACACTGGCTACTGGGAAGTGGGATTTCCGAAGGCGGCCCTTAGCACTTTCCAAAGCCGTTCCTCCCCGTGTACATATAGTTGTCCAATCCTGGAATCAGCTGTCCAACCGTTTAAAAGATTGATTCGTGAATTCCGTTCAGTTAGTGATTCCCCGCCTGGGCTGAATAATCAATAAAGGAAGCTGGAAATTTCAGTGAATAGAATGCCTGGGGAATGCCAACAACTATGAGGGGGGAGCAAAGCGATGAAGGTATTTTCTAGCCATTAAATGACTTGAGGAAGGGGGCCCCGGCGAGCTTCATGCTTCACTATCATAATTCAACAAATATTTCGGATTATGCAACGAAGAAAATCAAATATTAGGAATTCAGATTCACGATGCCTCCCCCATATTTATTGATCGTAAGCCAAACCACCTTAACACGTAGACTCTACCTAGCCAATGTCTGCTAACAAACCCCCTGATCTGTAGCCTTTACCCGGGAATCCTTATAATACGAGTGAACCATCAAAGGCATGCGAACCAGCCGGATAACGGAAGTAAGTTCTTTGCTTTAGCTCATCAGAGATTAGCCCGGGTTTTGCCCTTTCATAACCGGTCGCTTCGCTTGTCATATATGCGTATCTCTGTACTGGATCAATAAGCGGAAGCATCTTTCGCCCCAGTGCTATGGCTCTGTGGCCCTGCTCCTATCTACTCGTTTATTTGTTCCAGCTCCTGTGATCGTTCATTCGCATTCCCAGTCGCTTTCATTTCATCAGCTCCTACTCGTGGATAAACGGATCCCGGGTGAGGGTGAGACTGTTTTCTCATCCGATGTTTCTGTACACGTGACGACTGATGGCAGACCCTCTATCTCGTTGAGTTTTTGCTAACGTAACGAAGCATTCGAGGTACCTTTCACCACTCTGCAGCGGGGAAGACCCCAACCCTTTTTCCCTTACCGGCGCATCCCTTTCCTTTCTGAAGTCCTTCCCTTCAAGCGTTTCATTTTATCGTTCGAAGAAATCAATGATTTAGACCACGAATGATAGATCTATCGTGGTACCGTTTGAGAAAATCGATTTTAGATCAGTAGAATGGCCAGAAATGGCAGCAAGTACTGTTCAATTGAAACACATTTTGAAAATACTTTTTCAATCCGTCCTACATCAGGAGAAATCGGTCTCACAGCAGGAGGATTCAAAGAAAAAAGAAGCGCCAAATCCCTCCAATATAGCGGTACTACCTCCTCAAGATCCCCCTCAAGATGCCTGGTATATAAAATGCATGTTGTGGGCTGGTGTGGCCATAGTTACAGGTGTGGTACTGTACATCGTGCATTTCTGTACCCACGAAAGCACCCGCTGGCAGGGTGCCGAAGGGGGCTGTGCGCCTTGCACCCTGGCGGAAAGGCCGTATTCATTGGGCTGTGCCCTGATCCGCTCTGTCTCTGTCTCCCACCCATACCCGTTTTGCTTTGAGAAGGTCTCCCCGGCTAAAGGAGAACCCGGGAGCATCCCGGAGTCAGATCATTGTCTTGCTCGTGCTATTTGGTGAAGCGGGCCAATCCTTATGCCAAACGTTTAGATCGAGTATGCATTACGGTGAAAGCCCGGGGCTTAGCCTTTAGGTGAAAGCTCTCTCTTTGGGACTCATCCTTAGGTGCAAGCTCCGAAGCCCATCCGTTCCCCGCAGAAGTGGCCTTCAGCCGGAGTCAAGGAAAAAGGACCCAGAACCCACAAGAATGCGGGAAGGATCTTCCTAAGGGAAGAAGGATGGGAGACACCTGAAGAGCCAGAGAGCGGATCGCGGGAGGCAAAAGCTGCGAAGGAAAGCCCGAGCCCGCATCTTGCTAGTTTCCGGGCGGGCATTCGAGCGGTTGATTTTCTTTTCTTCCGAAATTCTTGATTCTTCCCGAATCTTCCTGACTGTAATTCAGTGGGTCCCAGATCGTACGTATACCGACTCGTTTGAGACAATTATAAGCCCTAGCAGGCAATTCTAGTTGATCAATGAATGTATGTTTAAGCACAAATTCCCGCGTCGATTCATCCATATCGTCCGGAGGAGAAGAAAAGTCCGTCGAATTGGAAGAATCCTCGCCACCTTCAGTGGAAGAAGTATTCTTTTCCCCCATATGTGGAAAAGGAATGAATAAATTTATCGGATTTCTAGAAGCTTCGCAAGGTGCCTCATTCGGAGTCAAACCACCATTGGTCCGTATCTCAATGAATGGTATTTCTTGTATCTCTCTACCATTCCCAAATAGGTGAACGCTATGATTTACATTTCAAACAGACATAGATGCGGCGGAAATTCCCCATTTTCACACAGCTTCGGATCCTCTACACAATACCCACGACCCCTCCCGATCTTCGACTCGACATTCACGGACATTGATTAGGTAGTGGTAGCTATATGTTGCGACTCATCAATCGCTTTAACAGACGGTGGTAATGATGTGTCACCAGCTGTCACCCTCTTAGGACCATCAATCGATGGAAATGCTTTTTAAACATCATTAGAATCACTTCGAGGTACAATTTCTCTCAAATTAACTGAAATGTCGTGTATTGTTTCTTAAATGCCCGTTATTGTGGAATATTCATGTTTCACGCCTTCGGATTTCGCATGTGTTATACTCGTTCCCTCCACCTCTCCAGGTAAAGCCCTACACATAGCGATTCCCACAGTATTAACCTGGCCTCTCTTGGGGGAAGGTATAACAAGACAACCATAATGAAGACGCTTACTTTCCATTCTGGATTCGATGCATTTCCATTAAATCGCCTGAGTAGAGATTGGTATTTCATCTTGAATCGTAATCGGATCCCTCTTTCTTCAATGTACTTGATAGTTGGAAGCTAGACACGCCTCTTCTTGGGGGGTCTACATCCATTATGCGGCATCGGGGTCACATCACGCACGAAACTGAGAATTATACCACTTCTACGAATAGCCCTCGAAGCCGTATCTCTTCCCGGTCCGGGTCCGCTTATCATTACTTCCGCCTGCCTCATACCCTGATCAATCGAAGTACGAATGGCACCTTCCGCCGCAGTCTGGGCAGCAAATCAAATGGTGTACCTTTCCTCGCACCCCTGAATCCGCATACACCAGCGGAACGCCGCGAAACGACTTGTCCTCAAACATCCGTAGCGGTAACAATGGTATTATTAAAACTTGCTTGAATGTGTGTAACTCCTTTCGGTATTCTACGTTTTCCCTTCCGTGAACGAATCCTTTTCATGGTTCTTGACAGAATTTACTAATTATCTGTAACAAACGAACTATGACTCATACTCCCTCCCCCTCCTAAGGGGCTATCTAAATTCTACATAATCCTTTCAATCTGACCTGGGATAGAATCATGGATTTGGGGAGAAACCTTCATACCTATACACTCAACAAGAAACGAAACTGACGTGAGAATGGAGCGGAGCAATCAACTGGTTCATTCCATACTCCCGTAGAGGGGAAATCATGAAGAAACTCGAAGAGATGCTTCCTCCCTGATACAGTAGGTTTGATTGAATCCTACTTCACACCTATTCTCACTATTGGGCTATTTCATCTTGATGATTTTATTGCCGGGCTTGATGGGATACGGGACCGGGAGGGCTATTTCATGTTGCTTGCAGGAAGCAAGCAGAAGTGGTGATTCTTCTTGGTTGGAGAAGGCCTTTGTCTGAGCAGGTTTCTCTTTAAGCCGGACCGCCAACGTCAAGGCGAGATCACATTGGTCCGGTCCCCGTTGGCCCAGGGGAAGCGTGAGGTACTTCCACCCAGATAGCATGGGGAGGTCGAATGACTGCCGCCACGTCAATCCGCCGCTAGAACTCTAGCTTTGCTACTAACTGAAAACCCCCACCTTTTTTTGAAGTTGTCAGCCGGGCCGGTCATATTCATGGTCATACTCATGGTCATATTCATGGTCATATTCATGGTCATATCCATTTGTCCATTACCCTGTTTTTCGACATTTTAGGAAATTTTGTATCATTCTACGATAATCAAATTTCCAACAGGGGTCCGGGCTGTCGAACCACGTCTCCCGGAAATTCTCAGTACATATGGCGGAAAACGCTTTTCACATATCGAGGTCGGAATGGGATCGGGTGTTTCACGTCTTACTAGAGTGCCCGGACTTTCTTTTATGGTAGCCTAGAAAATCTTTCAATTCCGTAGTTTCGATCATTATTATACGATAACTTTTTCCGCATTTCGGAAAGATTTTCTTTTGCAGATTTGGAAGAACCGCAGCAATTCGGCAAGCCCCGGCAAGCTGAGGGAGAGCCTGGGCAGGCGGTAAGTCAGTGCCTCTCGAGTCCCCGCTGTCCTCCCCGTGCAGTGCAGCGAGAACCTTGGAAGGCGATCCCCGAACAAAGGCAAGGGCAGGTGGTTCCTGGGCAGGCGGTCCCCGAACCACCAGCAATCCCCCATTCAATCGCTTACATTCCCTACAGAAGGAAGCCTGCATGTGTGCCCGCCTACAGAGGTTCCCCTGGGAGATGAAGGATTCATGTTGCCTCCATCTCTAGTGTTTCTATATTCGCTTGTTTACCTATTCGCTTGTTGAAGAACCCAACCTTGCAGGAACCGGCAAGCAAGCTTTTCCCGCTTTTCCCTCTGCTTTTCCCTTGCTTTTCCCGGCGGAAGGTGCCGGTGCCATATCTCATTATCTCTGGGAAGGTGCCAGTGCCATATCGTCATTTTCCCGGAGCCTTTCCCCTACCGCCTTCTAGGAGGACCCGAGCTTGGCACTTTCACTGTCAGGATAATCCTAAAGAAAGGTGCCGGTGCCATATCTCATTATCCCGCGTCACTTTCAGGAGAATCCTAAAGAAAGGTGCAAGCCGGCTTAAAGGTGCCATATCGTAATTATCTCAGGGAACGCTAAAGTAAAGGTGCCATATCGTAATTATCTCAGGGAACGTTCTAAAGGTGCCATATCTCATTATCTCTGGGAACGTGCCAAAGGGTGCCATATCTCATTATCCCAGGCAAAGCCGGGTGCTGGCACCGTAGCCAAGGCGAGGGGAGGATTTCACGCGGAAAGCGCTTTCCCAGACTTTGTTTGTTTCCATGTATAAAACTCATTTGCCGGGAGATTTAGTCTGGCATGTGTTATGCGGATGTTTTGCTGATAGTTTTTCGAAAGGCTTTGTCACAGTGTATGCCTTGGCAATCGTTGCTAGGATCTGAACCGTTCCCTCCCCATGCTATCAGCGCCGCAATGGCAACCGATACCAGGCCGCAGGAATGCAACAACATGGCAAACACGTTGCTGCTGCTTAGGCTCTGCGGTCTGTTCTCGATATTCTACACAGTTCACATCTCTTCGCGTGTGTGTTTTGTCAGGGAATTGTATGTAACAGTTAAAGGCTGGCAACCACACCGTAATAATAGCAAGAGTGTGTGTTCGGCTGCTTAATTCGCCTATGATTGTGCCATGGCACATGGATATCAAGGAGAGTGATGACTCTGGGCCAAAGGCACATGCGGATAGACTAGTCTTGCTGCTGTTTATTTGCAGGGTTGAGAAGGCTGTAAAGGTGGGCTATGGTATCTGTGAGCTTGTTGTTGCCAGCTATAGGGCTGGGAAGCAGGCATGGAATACTAACCTATCTATCTCGGCATAAACGCAGCAACCGATTGCCATTGCGCAGACACCCGTGTGAAACACTACAGCAGACACCAGGCAAGAGCCGGGTAGCCACCAGCACACTCGGAGTTCCGGGAACCAGCACCTAACTCGCGGGTAGCTGCACGGTAGCGATGCCATCACTCCGAGAGCACCCATGACCACGATTCGGGTGGCAATCCACCTTTCCTACCCTTTTCTTGTTCCCTAGGAATTGAGTGGTCGGAAGGGGGAAGGCAGCGGGGAATCTTCACAGCGTTGTAAGGAACCGCAAGATATTATAGCTATTCCCGGACTGGATGAATCGTCAGAAGAGGACCGTTTAACGGTAGCTCGAGCTCGGAAGATAGAACGTTTCTTATCACAACCCGGCAATGCAATTTCCCCGATGCAACCGTGGGAAACCGGGCTAATAAGAGCACAAGCAAGTGATACGACTTAAGGTGGTGAAACCAACTAAGCCGAGTCCTACCCTGAACACGTCCAGGTGTAACAAGGTACCCGTAGGGGACTTCTATGTATTTCTATACATCGAAAATGCTTGATAAGCGATATCACTAACCAAGAGGCCTTGTTGATGATTTCCCCGTGGCAGAACTTGATGACTTAAAGCTTACGATATGAGCCTATGCACACACTAGGAGGCACTGGATTGGCTACCTTGGCTACCCGCTCAATCATCTTAATGTACGGCGGGAAGGCCGTCAGGTAGTTGACCGGGGCACTTTCCATGCCCATTACCGAGTTGAGGTGAACTTGGGCTGTCCCAGCTTGCCGGCTGCTGGCCGGGATCCCCGTCCTTACACGAATGATGGCGCGGAATGGCGTGGAATTGCTCGAAACTAGACCTACGGGAAGCTGCCGGGCCGCTGCCAAAGTCCATGGTCCGTTACGCTATTTCCCGGTGGTATGGTTCTCTACCTCGTTTACTAATGTTGCCGTGGTGTTCGGATGTACGTGTAGAGCCGGGTAGAAGATAACCGGGCCTAGCTAACGAAATATGGACAAGTGATCGGGGTTCCTTTCTTTCTTTACCCGAATGGGCAAATAAATGAATCAAGAGGTAGCGAGGCTTCGCCTTCAAAAACGACTACGAAGAAGAGTAGCCAGAGGGAGTAGCCAGGGAGCTTGGTCGCTTTCGCTTGTGAAGACTTCGCATACTGGATCTTTTTCCCGCATCTCTGTGGTCTATTGGGTCTAGTCAAGTCTGCTGGCTATCGAAAACTGTCTATGTGGGTGGAGGCACCTAACTAGAGGCTATCAGGTCAATCAACCCGCAAGCGAGTTAGCTCTCGCCGGGTATCGTTCAGTAATAATCGGCCTTCGGCCTCGTCGGGTTGCATTCAAGGAATAATCTAGATTTGTGCCTTCGCGTTGCAACTCATTTGTTTTTTCCTCCAAGAAGCAAAGAATTTCGTATAATAGAAGGCTTAGGGCGAGCAAACGAAAAGCGAACAATTTCGATACACGGACGAATTCGAAGGCACCAACAAAGCAACATTTCCAACCTGTGGTGCCTAAGGAAGGAATTCACGTAAATAAAGCTCTTATCATACATCTTTCAATATTTCCAACCTGTGGTGCCCGTTGGGTCTGCTGCGCCGGGTCAACCTGAGAAGTGTACGAAGGGCCGTTCGAGCTTTTCGCCCTTAAACTGCCATGAATATCAAGAACAGACCTCGTGTTGGCTGGCGCCAACACAAGTACCTTTAATGCTAAAGCATTTTCGCCTCTCGAATCAAAGCCAACAGAACGTAAATCAATTGACCGTTACCGCCCTATATTACCATTCATAGGCCATAGCTTACTCCGACCTTCCTTATTTCCCATAGAATCCCCGGGGCTCCCTTAGCCACTATGTTGTTCGTTGGTATTCCTTCCCCGAAGGTTGGTCATCTTAGCCTTACTTTCGAGAATCATTACTAATACGCTTTCTTCGTGGCAAACTATTTTCATTGGTTCGTCCCAGGCTTAGTAAATTTCACTTTCTTAGCTTCGCCTCATTATATGAGTAATGGGGTTTGTCATTTATGGCGGGATTCGGGTCTTGTTCTAGATCTATCTCAAGTGTATACTCCCGGAATTCCGATGTTATTTCGTGCCGCTCCCTTGGCTTTCCCGAAACCTATCCGATTCTCTTTCTCGTGAGCGCGGGGAGCGAGCCAACTCCCCCGGGCGACATTCGTTCAAGACGTCATTTCGGCAAACCAAACCTAGTTGTTAAAGCAAAACCGGCGAATGGGTGGGGGTGAGGCCTACGAGCCAGCTCTCATTTCCGTACGTGACAGTTTCCCGTCCGGCCCTCAATCGGGGAAACTGTGATGGCTGAATATGCGACACCCATGCAAGGGACTTCGCCTATATTAAGACACATGCAAAGGTTATGCTGGATATGACGTGAAAGCTAGGCGCCCTGGATTTATGGCCTGCGAAGGCTCGAGGGGCTGGTTCGTTGAAAACGTGATCGGGGAACGACATGAGATCTTTCTTTGGGAGCTCGTGGCTGTGAAAGCAGGCAAAGGCAATCCATAAAGTGCGGACGCAGGGTTGTTCTCCAGGGGTCCCCTTTGTTTTGTTAGTACTCGCTTCGCTTCTTCTCCTGAAGCTTATTCCCCCGAGCCTTATTCCCGGGGTCCTTGCTTTGTGCTTTGTTCGGCTTTTTTGTTAATTCAGAAACCCCTTAAATAGCCATAGATATTGGACTGATAGGTTAGCTCGCATACTCGTTAGGTGGTTTTGGGGGTTTGGATAAGGAAACTTCTTATCGACCAGAAAGTGTTTTCGAAGCTGGTTCCCTTCGATTCCATGCTTTGCTCTAAGTCTCTCTAGGTTTCACTTCTAGTAAGGTAAAGAGTTCCAAGGGCTCGAAGCCAACACACATTTTTAATAGATAAGGGTGTTCTTTGGCCTTTAGGTCAATATGGCTATCTCGCAAAGCTTCGAAGAGCAGGTGTGGTCTTCATTTCGACCTGAAATTGCCCAGCCCAAAATGAACTGATTTTGCCACTGATTCTGACTTATTTGGTTAACTGAAATTGAATCTTTCTTTTCGAATCGGCCAGGATTCTTGTATCTCGGGTTCCACGAATTGCATGGTTTCTGGTCATTAGAAGGAATAAAAGACCGCACATAGGTAGAATGTTGGGGGTTCTGTTCCCAGACCTCCCTCTCGGACTAGTAGGTCTCACTAAAGCAAGTTAGCTCGCTAGCCCGTTAAAATATGCTTGAATTCCCTCGCTTCCCGCTCGGGTTTACACTGAACTTGGAGGAAAAGTTCACGGGATTGAATATATCCGATGAAAGGTAAATACGACGAGAATTGATTCTTTGTCTTCTCTGGTGCCAAGCCGAAATAGGAGTTTTTTTCTGGAGAATTCGGTAGAGAAAGGCTGGGCAGGCGGGGAGGAATTTGCAGATTACTTTGGCCGGGCAGAAGTGGGCACTTTCCTTTCCAACACGATTTGGCCTTTCAAACATTTCCGCTTTCCCTTTCCGCTTCCCTCAGCAGTGGCAGTGAAGGCCTTTCCTGCGTTCAGGATCATCTCGCCGCCGCGGGTACGAGAGGGCAACGCGCCTGGTTTTCCGTCTGGGAAAGTCAGAAGGAGGATCTTCTCTTCTCTTAAAGGACCTCCTCCTTGGAGCTATGGAAAAAAAGGGGCGGTACCCCGGGATACGAGTGGTTCGATATCAGGGACAACCTCTCGGCCAACTCAAGGCGATTCCACAGGGTTACAACACAAATGGATGCTAATGTCCATTTATGGAGGGACATTGGGGATCCTCATGCGTTTGCTGCTATCGCCCCCTAGGACAATATGCAGCAGCCCCAGGTTCCCCCTTCATTCGAAAAAACTTTGTTTTCCGAATTTTCGAAATTCATCCCGTTTCGATTCTTAGTAGTCCATAGGCCTCGAGTCCCCTCCCCTGATTTTCGCCCTCCTCACAAATTCCTTCTTCCTTCAGTTATCGCCGACTCCCGGCAAACACCAGCTGAGGCAGCCCTCGCCGGTAGCTTGACCGCACAGCGCCGGCCTTTTCGTTCGTAGGGGGCTGGATCCCCCAGATTCCTGGGGACAGGATTCTTATGCCAAAGATCCTGGGGATGGCCTTTTTAATATTATTCGTATTTCGGCTGAGGTTAAAGCTTCGCTTTCCCCGGCCGCCCCTTCACCCGACCCATGCGGGTCGAGGTGCCCCGGCGGCAGGGGGGGCGGCCCGGCAGGTCGAGTGCCATCCGTTCAACGTGAAAGAATTTTGTATATAGGTGCGATAGAAGCATTCCGTAAAAGAGAAAACGCAAAGCGTTTTCACCCCGGACAAACTGCCATGAGTATAAGAAACAAGAGAGAAAGGATTCATTGGGTACGTATTTACTAATAGTATCGTCGCCCCTGCCCGGTAGCTTCGTAGCAGGTGCTTTTGGTCGTTTCCCGGGGTCGAAAGGAACCGCTATAGTAACCACCACGTGCGTTCTATTCCCTTTCACTTTCTCCCTGACTGTTTTTCGTGAAGTCGCACCGGGAGCCAGTGCTTGCTATATAAAGATTGCTCCACGGATTTTCCCGGAGATGTTTGATGCTTCTCGGGGCTTCTTTGGCGACCGCGAAGTCACCGGATGAATTGCCGGATAGATAGATTATCTGGACGCTGCTGTTGCTCCGCGGCGAGACGGACTCGACTCACTCTGTGGGATAACTTCCTCCCCTAGAGCCTCATAGCATGTCGGGAAAGGGGCCTACTGGACTCCGCCGAAAACTGCGGCTCCCGACCGTGTCTCCGAGACACAGGTGAGGCTTACGGATCACGAACTACAGGTGGAGAAGGGATCCCGGCTAGCGTCAGGCGAGGTCCCCCCACGCAATACAGGCTACGGATAAGGCGCATCCCCCGCACATGCGCAGCAAGAGGGCGCATATGCCTGGACAAAAGGAGGCCTGAGTCCAATAAGGACAGCACACACACCATTGGCAAGCGCACCTAGGCCTCGACATCAATAGAGCATTCGGTGGAACCGGTGAACCACGCATTCGCCCGCTGCTGGTTAAATGCGTGGGGCAGAGGGCTCGTAGTACCCGCCTCGAAGCAAAAACCCCGTGAGTGAGGCCGGGGACCGGATTGCCGATAGGCAAGTTCTCCCCCGGCCTGGTAAAATTGCCCGTAGGGCTCGGCAGGGCGAGGGAAGCGCGAAACGCGCTCCGGAGGAGCGCTAAAGCGCCCCGGAATAACGCGATAGCCTCGCTCTAGGGTGGCAAAGCCACCCCGGCACCACTCGCGGCTACTGAGCGAGCGGGGGACACTCGACTGTTCAAGGAGGAGTCCGCGGGAATGCGATAGCCTGGGGGGGCGAAGCCCCCCTAGGTCCCCGGACGAGAACGAAATGAAAGGGGCTGCCGGGGAAATTGCTTGCCCGCCCCCACGGAAGGATACTTTAAGGGTAGGCGGGCGGAACCCGGGAAATGGCGGGCCCGGCCGGAGGGCCGAAGGCAGAGAAGTGCCATAGGCACTCACTTCATCCCGAAGGGAGACGAAGACCGTAGGGAGAGGGCCGGAGGCCGGTTTCCCATGCTAGGGGGAACTCTAGCTTATCCGCGCTTTCTCCCCGCTTTTCTTTTGCGCGCTCCGAAGGTTATCCCCGCCATTCCTCCTTCTACGGAAGGCTCAGGGAAGCGCTAATAAGCTTTATCCCCTGTAGGAAGGCCCGGGGAAGCTAACGCTTTACTCGGCCTACAGCCGGGAAGCGCTGAGTTACGCTTCACCCGCCCGGTTCCTGAGGGAAGCAGAAAGGGGAGGTCGAGACGGCTGTAAGCCGAAAAGGGGTATCGGGTAAAGCTACAAGCCTTTCCCCGGCTTCCAGCCGCCCCCCGGCCGGGGAAGCGCTTGAATCGGCAGAAGGGAAGGGGCCTAAGTCGGCAGATGCCGTACACTCGAGTGTTCCCGGGAAGCGACACCGTACCCTCGAATGAGACACGGGATCCCCCTGCTTGGACATACGGCAGTTACCCCTTTACTAACCGTAATCCCAAGTTGGTGAGCCGTGTGATGGGCGACCATCTCACACGGTTCGGAGAGCACTTGATTATGCCACTTGGGTGAACGGCCACATTGTGATACGGGTAAAGAAAAGCTCGCTTGATTCGCAGAGGGAAAGGCCCGGTGAAGTAACTTCCGACCCGGTGTTCGATAGTCCGACTGTAGTTATGTCAATTGTGGTGACATTTGTCAGTAGCTTGGTTCATCTCTATCCCATTTCATATATGTCCGAGGATCCGCATAGCCCTCGATTTATGTGTTATTTATCCATTTCTACTTTTTTTATGCCAATGTTGGTTACCGGAGATAACTCCATTTAATTATTTCTAGGATGGGAGGGAGTAGGTCTCGCTCTATATTTGTTGATTAATTCCCGGTTTGCATGACTTTAAGCCAATAAAGCAGCTATCAAAGCTATGCCTGTCAATCGAGTAGGTGATTCTGGATCAGCTCCCGGGATTATTGGTCGTTTTACTCTCCTTCAAACAGTAGACTCTTCTACTATTTCTGCCTGTGCTAGTGCCTTTTCCGAACCCAATCATTATTTCATTCCTCGTAACATGAGATTTCATGCCATAACTGTTATTCGTATTTCACCCCTTATCGGCGCTATTGGAAAATCTGCATAAATAGGATCGCATACCCGGTTACCCGATGCAACGGAGGGTCTCACTCCAGTATCCGCTTCGATTCATGCAGCTACTACGGTAACAGCAGGCGTTTCTACGATAGCAAGGTGCTCCCCTTCATTCGAATATTTACCCAATGCTTCGATTGTTACTACTCCCGTAGGAGCTATGACGTCATTCTTCGCGGCAACCACCGGAATATCGCAAAACGATTTAAAGAGGGTCATAGCTTATTCAACTTGTAGTCAATCAGGCTATATGATCCCTGCCCGCGGCATTCCCAATTATTCAGTTAGCGTCTCTCATTCAATGAATCACGCTTTTTTTAAAGCATTACCCCCCCCGAGCGCAGGTTCAGTAATTCATGCCATGTCGGATGAGCAAGATATGCGTAGGATGGGAGGGCTTGCTTCCTTGTTACCTTCTACTTATGCCATGATGCCTATAGGCAGCTCATCTTTAATTGGATTCCCTTTCTTGACTGGATTCTATTCCAAAGATGTGATTTCGGAGCCTGCTTACACCAAAGTGCGACTTGAAGGACATAAGACAATGTGTATAGCCCGTTAGGCTATATTGCCATCCCAGCCTTAGGGAGGCTCCTACCTCACCATGCGTTCCTTTAGGGAGGGTATAAAGCGTGGGGAACAATGCAGGAAGTGTACGATACAACATAGAACCCGCTAGGAGAAGCGAGACTACTCTTTTTGATCAACCACAGTGAACTGTGCGATGACGCTTCGTAAAAGCGGCCTAGCACCTACGAGCTGTAATTGAGTAGGCCCCTGTAGGGATGTGATTTGGGACACGACGTTTAGTTGCGTGCCCCAATCGGCAAATGATCACCGGAGTATAGCACAGGATCGCTTTTCCTTGTAATAGAGTCGACACGTCAACAAGGTAACCCCAAAGGGCTCCCCCCGGGAGGTTTGGTCGTGAGATCAGATACCGCCCAGTGGGCAGAAGACGATCCAAAAAGCTTTGGCTCGCCTTCAAAGGTGGGATAGGCGACAATTTGCCGACCAGTGTGCTGACTCGAATCTTGGGTGACGAAACGCTATTACCGGGCCACAACTACTGACCACACGGAAATAGAAGCGGCCGGGACCGCGAGCAGTGCTAAGTAAATATGGGTCAATCGCGAAGTTGCGACGAGGGAAGAGAAAGAATTTTCTTTTCATACCCCAAGGGAAAGAAAGGGATAAGTATTATGAACTAACTGGAGGGGGAGTAAATCGGAAACGAGCAAATACGCAACTTGCGGAGTGGTAGCAGAACGCTACGCGGGTCCATCGGTGACCTGCTGAGGCCGGCCCGGCCGTCACTCTTCTTCGCCGCTTGAGCCGTATGCGAGGAAACTTGCACGTGCGGTTCTTTGAGGGGGGGAAGCTTGAAAGAGCCTACCCATCCCGATCATACCATTAGTGGTAACTTTGCTTTCCGGTTGGGAAGTGTCTCTGTCTTCTTTACTCCCTATTATTTTTTCCGTTTACTCCTCTCAACATCTCCAGCACCAACTAATCCATTCAAGCGAGACATCTTACGATGCCACGATGCGCCCATTCTTATGGCCATCCTCCTAATCTTTTTGGCTTTCGGAAGTATTTTCGTAGGATACTTGGCCAAAGTGTGACCTGTTAGCCCATAAGTCAGTCCCGTGACGAAGCGGCTGTTGCTCACCCAACACGACCCGAGCGAGGTGAACAATAATTGAGGATTGGATGCGAGCGAAATTCCCGCCAATGGCTGAGATGTTCAGTCGACTCTCTTCCCTTTGTAGGAGGTCTGGCAGCCTCTGAGTTACAAGTAAGCAAAAAAGGGGGGGGGAAAGGGGCCCCGGTGAACCTTCATGAGTGAACAAGTGTAAGCTTTGCTGCCTGACAGTATCCAGTACTGACCACACTGAGGGACAGGCCCAGTGAGCGAAGGGCAGGAACGAGGGGTACAAGCAGTGTCAATTTCTGGCCTTGCACCGAACATCCAATGGACCATGGACTAATAAACGGCCACTGCATGAAAGGACTATGTCCAGGGGACCGCCCCACGAGGTACATCTTGCGCCTACGGGCCGCTATAACTATCCAATACCCTCGAAACTGGAATACCCCGGTAGGGTTCCCTTGCGGTGGGCTGCCAAGCTACAAGCCCTACGGGAGCGGGATTCTCTAAAAAGCAAAGGCCCCGGCGGCTAGGGATATGCCCACTTGGAGACTTAGGATCTCGGTGGTCAATGGAAAGGAGAATGGGTCATAGGTAAGTTCTACATAGATAATACTTGAACGATACCTTGGTGGGAACAAATCCCAACGCCTAAGGCCGAGGCAGTTGTAGACTCCAACCCAGAATTTACCAACAAGCTTCTTGCTCCAACGAACGATACGGACAAGATGCGTGCTCTCCGATCTAGACGACTCATACGAAATATACACGCAAGACTCTAGTGAGACGAGTCACACGAGATAACCAAGGGAAAAACACCCCAGACCTCGACAGTGGGGTGAGTGGTGACCTCAGGGCCACAAAGAATAGAGACGGCGAGAGGAGGTCTCCTGTTGGATAGGAAGGCTACAACACCCATTTGTTAGATATGGATACCGAAGCCCGAGAAAGAGGAAAGCGACCGCTTCGCGCCTTCAGCCCTCATTCGTTTCGCCAACCACTAAACCAACAAGTGGAGGTGAGGTGAACCCCACGGAGTTGGCCACACGAATGAAGGTTCGGTAAGAACGCGCGCGGAAAATGAAGAGTCCCCGGGGACACATCACATAAAGGGGGTTACCCGGTCGGAGAGGGCCCTGAGGGTTCCTTTGCTCGTGAAGCCGACAAAGTGACTTCCAGCAAAAGATACTCGGCAACACGGGGGGGGGAGACTCGTAGGGCCGAAGGCCCCCCGTAGGGGCTATGAAAGCTGGGGAAAGCTACGCAACCCCGGGGTTACCCTCCGTTGAGTCTCCCTCCGGGACCTAGGGGGGCTTCGCCACCCCAGGCTATCGCATTCCCGCGGACCCCTCCTTCCGGTCTCGTCTCCCCCCGGGACCGTATAACTTACCCCGTGGAGGGTAATTGGCGGTTTCGTGCTTAGGGCACGAAACCGGCCGGGGAAGCGCTACGCGCTTACCCCGCACGCCATTTCCCGGGTTCCTATCGGAACCGCGCCTACACCCGTAGGGGACCTCCCCGCGCCCCCCGCTGGGCCCCCTACCCCCAAAGCGAAGTCTCCCTAGCGGGACCCGGGACTCCCTCGTTTTGTTTGGGGGGCCCGGAGTTCTTTCTGTAGCCCCCCCCTACCCAGGGGGGACCCGGGCGGGGTCCCACTCGACCGAAGGGGAGAGGGTGGCTTCGCCCCTCTCCTTCCTGGCGGGTGGCATAAAGCCGGGGCTGTAAGCTTTTAGTGCTGATAAGCACTTTACCTTTACCCTGAAAGCGCTATCCGCGGCAAACCCGTGGGTCGAATTACTTCGTTGGCTTTACGGCGCTGGCGGCGGAGAAGAAGAAAGGGTGCTGCTTCGCGCAGAAAACGCAAAAAAGGCCCGGGCTTTCGCGGGGCGGACCCAACTTTGTTCGCAGAGCGAGCAAAGGCGGGCGTACCCCCATCTCCGTCATCGAAGACAGAGCCCAGCCGGCTCTGGCCGGGATGGCCCTGGAACCGGAGAAGAAAGCCCGCTTGAACCATGGATTCAGACACCTGGACGGAACTGCCGGGATGAATGCCATCGAAGCCATATTATTAGTCATCCGAGCCAAGCCAAATTCTGTTTTGGACGCGGACATTTCCAAATATTTCAATCGCAGCATCATCAACCACGAAGCGACAAACTTAACACTCTGCCTAGTCTAGCCAAACGGGTTAAAGCCTGGCTGAAAGAGCTGACATCATGACCGGATTTAGTAAAGATAATCCCCAGTCCGTGGGGACCAGTGAGATGGGCACCCGTGGCGTAATTTCCCCATTGCTGCTAGCCAACATTGCTCTCCATAAGATGGAGACAGCTCTTTTCGTTAAGAAAGTAGTCACCGAAAGTACACCTCAGAGAAGAGAACCAACTTCGAGACTAATTAGATATGCCGACCACTCCGTTGTACTCCACAAATCCGGGGAGGTCACAGAACAGGCTCAGGCATCCCGGCGGGGAATGGTGAAAGCCCATGGGACTGAAATTGCACCCGGAGAATACCCGGCCGGATAGTCAACACCAGGTCCGAGTTCCAATTCGGATTCTCAATCCATCATATCCGGAAATGGGGCTTTTGCCAAAAATTCAAGAACTCCGTCTCGTAAGTCTCTAAGAGATTTCTCGAAGAGACTCAACGGGCCATCCAAGTCTCAACGAGAAAGAAGAAGAGCAGCCCACCAACTTATCGCAACCCTGGTACCCAACAAAATAGTAGGATGGGGCAACTATTTAAGAGACTTCGGATGCGGCAGCGTATTCCGGAGACTAGACCATGACATTTCTCAGAAGCTCCGAGCATAGGTGTACCGACGGTCGCGCGCGAGAAAATCAAACTCAAGTACTTCCCGAAAAGCTGAATCGGGAAAGCACACCAGAAGAACTGGGTGTTGTACGACTCCTACACAATGGCCTTAGGGGTTGAAAAAGGATCTGACCTGGCCGCCAGACCGAATAGTTGGATGGCTAGCTAGAAGCACATAAAGGTGAGACAAGAGCCCGATAGAACGTAAAGCGTTTTATTCTCTGAGACCGATAAAGCTACAAGCGGCGAAGAAAAAGCTTTACGAACAAAGGCCGGAGGCCGAAGTGGCCCCAGCCCAGAGAAAAATTGTTTAGGCAATCCATATCTATATCTAGGTATACATATATCTAGAGATTGCCTCATATATCCATCTAGAATCGTTTGGAGAAACAAAGACTTTTAGAGAAGTGTTCGTGTACAACAACCTCAACTCCTACACAAGCACTGCCATACCGAAAACACGGAATTCTTCGAACCTTCGTTCGTAAAGCCAACGAAGATCTTCGATCCTGAGAGAAGCCGTATGAGGCGGAAGCTTCACGTACGGTTTCGAAGCCGAGCCTTTCCAGCAGCAATGGGGCGGCTTAGGGACCGATATGATGATTGGTTTAGGTAGGGCGGCCGTAAGGTCACCTGTAGGGATACCATTTGTGAGACTGCAATTCACAAACAAAGCATGGGACTCACCCGACCACTTGGAAACAAAGACGGGAAACCTAGCATGTCACAGAAGCGAGGCTCGGGGGAGATTCGCCGGCCCTACTCGATGATAGGAGCCTGCCCTAGGACGCCTCGCGAGCTTCCCGATGCAACACGAGATGAAGCCGAAGGGCGGAGCGAATTTTTTGTCAATTTCAGGCCACCAAACCCTGCAACTAACCGGAATGAAAAACCGGGGAAGCGCGCGAACGTACGTTGTCACACTCCCTGCCTTACTTTGGTGCCTAGAGGACAGGCCAGACGCAGAGCGACCCTGGCGTCGCATGGGAGCGGATTACCCACTACCGCACGGGGGGCGAGATACTAAAGGCGGCCATCTCGAAGCATTACGACCTACAGGCGACACCGGCGAGACTCAACAAGGGAGGGCAACCCAGTTGGGAGTCAGAGGATCCATAGTACCTGCTACCCCTCTCCCTCGAGGTAGCCTCGTATTCATTCCGGAAAGCGCCGACTAGCGAGGAAGGGATCTATGCATCTGCAAAACTGTAGCAGATTGGACAGGGAAACCCTAACGATACATCCAATACCAATTCCCTAGTGAATAGGCTGACACCGAGCAGCACGGATTGGATGCATTGCTAGATCTTCGGATTTCGTCGTTACCGAAAACCATAAAAGGGTTACAATAATTTGGCAGGCTTCCTATGTAATATCGGAATATGGGTAATAGCCTACAGCAAGCTCGTGCCCTCGGCCTGGATCGGTGACGCCTGGACCAGACTGCGGCGACACAATCACTGCGTCCCTATCACGACTCACGGATCTCCGCAACACCGGGCAAAAAAGGAGCACTATACGAGCGTACATATCCGAAGGGAAAGGAGGAAAAACGGCCGGCCCGGCTAGGAGTCTCCTTCCCAGGACAGACTCCCACAATAGGTTATCAGGATGATCCTAGACCCAATATACGAGCTAATGAAGGCGATGAAGCTTCCCAGACTTCGGACCCTGAGTACCGTCGAATGAAATAGGTTCGCAGACGATTTCTGCATCGCCGGCTCACAGTCAAACGCTATGGGGCTAGGAGCGGAATCAGAAGCCGGGAAAAACTCCAACTGACATTGAACATGGGGATAACAAAAATTACGCGCATATCGGAAGGAGTCCCGGGCATATGATAAGCCGAGAACTACGACTGGTATGGCAACGGCAGCGAACGCTTTGCGCCTTCGTCCTTCATTCGCGAAAAAGCCAACGAAGCGCGCGCGAAAGTAGGTCGAAAGCTCGAAGGCCCGAAGGGCTAAGGGAAGTGCGGGGCGCGGCAAGCGCTCCTTCACCTCATTCCGGGATAACCTTCGCCTCGGAGCGCGCAAAAGAAAAGCGCCGGGGAGAAAGTGTGGATAAGCGCTCCGGTTTCTCCCTTGCTTGCGGGGGAAACCGGCTACGCCCCTCCCCCTCCGGTCGAGTGGCGTCTGCCCCTGGAAATTGGCCTACGTCTCCCTCCGGGACCTACAGGCGATCGGGCCTCCTATCCCAAAGGTCCCCCACCCGAACGGGTGGGGGACGGGGTAAGCGCTATGCGCTTCCCCATTGCCCGGAAAGGCAATCGGGTTCCTCCTGCCGGGGGAACCCGGGGCCGGGGACTCGGGTGCCGGCACGGCACTTACCTCGGCCGAAGGGCAGAAAACGCTTTGCGTTTTCTTGGCCGCCCCCTTTTCTTCCTATACATATATATACTGTAACCTCACTTCGAACGCGGGCACTGCCGAATACTTCCGGAGACTGCAATCCGGGGTTTTGGAAACGAACCTGTGTTTTGCTGGACTCATGCACTCTCCCTAGAGCGTAGTCAACTCACGGATCAACAGTATCCTCCGCGGGCTGGGGGAGTGGTCCAAACGCAGAACGGACGCCGAATACTCATCCACATCCCCTACGTCATGCGATCCTCCGTGGCCGAAGTGTACGCAGCCAAGTAGAAGGGAATGACCAAAGTCTTTCAGATTGCGTGCGGGAAACCGCAAGCGCTCGAGCGCTAAACCGGACAGAACCCCGTTCGGTGTCACTGATGACCTGATAGAAAGCTGAGAGGAATCAGTGGGTGGATCAGGTACTTCCAAACAGATCCAAGGGATCCTATATCCTCGCTATAGAGATTCACTCCGACGCATAATAAAGCGCACGTTCGCCGGAAACTGGTCACTGAAACACGAGAAAAGGCTGACCAAGCAGCTGGCTACTATCCCGAGATCTTGCGAGACATACTTATGAGCCTTATCAAGCAAGCCACGGGCGACCAGTCGAAAACCCCATGTCTCGCTTGACATGGCTCTACGGGAAAGGCCGAAAACTCGCCAACAATAGCCCCTGCGCGTTGTACCAATCAACAGAAAAAGTGGATCCTTCGGGGGCGCTCAAGGATCTAAGTGGAAAAAAGGCGGAGCCGGGCCGGAAGCAGGTTCCACTCTGTATAAAATGCCATATGGAAGTTCAAAAGCCAACCGAGGCCCAGCACGGATGAAACTGCGCCTGGGCCCAAGAGGTACACGAACCCAAAGCAAGCAGAGTTAGTGAGCCGTGTAATAGGCGACTATTTCACGCGGTTCGGAGGGCACTTCAGTAAGCCTGAAATGGGCTTACGTCTTGACCCCTACCCAATTTTTGGGCTAATTCCCTTTCAATACTACCCAAAAATGAGATTCCTGCCGAATCTGAGTTTGCTACTCCAATCACTACCAAACCAATACCTATTCTGTTCAGTACTTTAGGGGCTTTTGTGGCGTATAATGTAAATCTTTTCGCGAATGAATTCCTTTTCGCTTTTAGAACTAGTACTTTCGGTAATGGACCCTATTGCTTTTTAAACAAGCGCCGGTTCCTTGATAGAGTTCTTAATGACTTTCCAGTGAGATCGTTTCTGCATTTCGGATACGAAGTCTCATTTAAAGCTTCAGACAAGGGTGCTATTGAGATCTTGGGTCCTTATGGGATTTCGTACACATTCTGAAAATTAGCCAAGCAAATAAGTCAACTTCAAAGTGGATTTGTTGTGCGAAGAGTACGTTATAACCCGTTGGCCCCAGGCTCCGTGGTGGGTAAACGGTAAACCCGACTCTACGAACCCAAGAAGCGGCAGTAGGAGCGTGAAGACCGGAGTTGGTGTAGTGCTAGCCAGAACGTAAGTTAATGAGTCCCGGTATGGGGTTCCTTCTGTCCACGAGGCGTGTCGAAATAGATAAAGGCATGGTGGGCGTATCTAACGGAGGTCGCGGTGTGCCAGGTTCCGCTGAAACAGGGGGAATAGCAGCCCTCTACCATCCTCAAGATATGGCGTAGCCACCGTATCTACATATACGGTTAAGAGTCTAGGGAGCGAAATAGCTAGAGCACGGGGAAATAACGATCTCAGCAAGAGCCATACATAACGACTACTAGTGTCCTCAAGGCTCTGGGATCTCCTGTAAACCCCCATGTGGTACATGGCGGATATTAGGGGAAGCAGTGATGGGGATTACCTCGAAAGTGCTGCAGAGAGCCGGATGAGGGGAGACCTTCACGTCCGGTTCGGAGGGCGGTGATATCTCGACCCTACTATCATTATGCCTTCGTTACGTTACCTGGATTAACTATATTCGTGACCTTTTTCGGTATGTGGGATTTTCTCCCTCCTCGGGTAGATAATCGATTGCATTTCATTTTCATAGTTTGTAGTTTCTTTCTATAGAACTTTTCAGTACGAACCAACACTGGGGGAAGGTCCGACCCCTCCCCCCTCTATCCCGGTTCCCTGTTGTTCCCCGGTCGAATTCTTCGTCGAACTTTCGAGCAATTCTCCCAAAGAAAATCTTTCCTTTTTTCCGATCATTTTTCGCGGAAACGAAGAACCTTTAGGGAACTCGACCGGTTCCCATTCTATTTACGAAATTCTCTGGTTCCGGCAAGGGATGAATTGCCGGTTGAGGTGGGGCGAAGCGGGGAAAGAGCAAGCAGCAGCTACAGTCCATTCCGTCCCCGGCTGGGGGCGGGGAGGGGCCGAACGAAGGCCGGGGAAGTGCCCTCTCCCCGGAACCGAAAGATTTTCGGTATGCTGGAATCAGGTATTCTTATAGAAGTATAAGGAATATCTTGCGAAGAATTATTGATGCTGATTCTGAAATCTGAATTTATTTCCCGCCCACTTCTGCACGGCCAAAGTAATCTGCCGTCCTTCCTTCCCTCCCTTCCGGAGAGGGGAATTGACCTTCCCACCTGGAAGGGCTCCTCGAAAATGTTGTTTGTTGAGTCTGGGCTGGCATGTGTTTTTGGCTGGTTGGGGCTGCTGGCCAACGGCCGCACGGACAGTAGGTTTAGACAGCCAGTTCTGCCCTCCAGACAGTAGTGCGTGCCTTCGCCTTTGGCTCAGGTTTAGTGCCCTTCGCTGTGCCATAAAGGAACGAACAAGCAGGCAACAGCGGGCGATAGGCGAGTGAGCGCTAGCGAACGATAGGCAAGCGAGCTACAGCGAGCGATCCCCCTCACCAGTAGCGAGCGAGCTACAGCGAGCGATCTCCCTCACCAGTAGCGGGCAAGCGAGGTCGACCGATCCTCGACTCGAAAAGGTGGTATCTCCGAAGCAAGTCGATATGGTCTCACTTGGATTCTGTTCTATGGAAGTCGTGAGGAACCTTGGTTGAATTCGATCCGACCGAATTCATAGATAGAATGGAATCTGGCAATAGCGCTGATACTTTGTTTGCTGCATATGGACGCTTCGTCGTACTTGCAACTCTGGAAGAATCGAGGTCTTTTATTACTTATACGTTGCCTGTTTTCGCTTTAATTGATTAATTAAAAGGTCAAAGCCGCCTAGCGTGCGTGTGAATGACGGCCAAAAAACGGGTGGTCCGCTTGCTCGGGTAACCCTCAAAAGCAGCCATCAGCATACGGAGGCACCTTCCAACCAACATTGGTGGGATGCCATGAAAGACAATGTTTCTGACAGCTCAGATAAGGTTCTCAGATGGTTGGCCGATCATCTCATCTTTCTTTGGACGAAGGCGCTCCTACGATCAACGCAAGTTAATCGTGCGACGACGCTTCGTCCGTGCCTACGGCCGCTATTGAGGAGAATTTCTTCCTCGTGCGTGAAAGGGTGTCGAGGGAGTGAAATAGTAATAATAATAGGATGCGGATTCATCAGAGTTACACGACGATCAGCAATTCCATTGTTTAGTAATAGAAACAGCAGCGGCTATTTTGGCTCACGTAGCTCCTTGGGTAGAGCATTCCCATGTACCGGGAAACGGCAACCGGTTCAAGTCCGGTCGTAGGCTGGTGGGAAAAACAAGAATGATTCAATACGGCGTCTAACAAACAAATCAAGAATTTCACTTCGAATCTTGGACTTTAACACCTCGCTGCTTATGGTGTTTCATGATCAGTATCGGAAATGAATGGAGAAGTGGTAGAACGTGCGGAACCGCACATTGGATCACTCCAGTGCGGCACGAAGCCGCTGACGCCGAGTCGGCATATCCCATGCCGCCAGCGACGCCCTGCTTGTTCCCTGGCACGGGTGGCGCGTGGAGGCAACTTCCGCGTCATAAGCACCGGGCAAAGGTTTGTCGAGCAACTCAAGTGAGGCGAACCGCCTAAGGGAAGGAAGGGAGAAGGTCGTGAAGGTGGCCTCGTTATCCGTATTAGAGGTCCAAACAGGGAGAAATGGTAGGGAGAACCTTAGTCCCCTACTTCGGTTACCTTACAAGCCAACCGCCGGGGTTTCTCGGAAACGAGAACGCGTTGGCGGGTCCTGGAGTGCCCGTCAAGAGCGCACGCGCATACCCCGCGGGGTGATTATCACGACCAGCACCCTCCGCATCTCGGCACAGTGGAACGTGTAACCAGCCCGGGGTCCTATTTCAACCTACACTTGTTCCATGTTGGAATGGGTAGGCTAACCGCAAGGGACAAACCAAATCCTCAGGTCGGGTAGGATGGCACTACTGGCAAATACTGTCTGGCGGAGACGCAGGCGCGAAGCGTGGTAGGCCCGCCAGCGCGCGCCGAAAGCGGGAAAAGCAGCCCAGCCGCAGGGACGAGAACCGACGGAGCTACGGAAGCATAACCGGGCGGTCAAGCCGGGAAGGCCGGGTCATTTGACGGGAATGGAAAGGCCGATTTATTCTGTTCAAGCTGGGGAAAGGAGTGAGAATGAGGAGCCGGCCCCACGGACCTACGGGCCGGGCCTAAGGCCAAGGCCTTAGCGGGTTTACGGTACGACAGACAGCGCCGCCTAGAGAGGATAATTTGCTTCCGGGAGGAAGTATCCCCCCGGGACCCTGGAAGAAAGTTACAAAACTTTGGGGGCAGCAGCCTAAATTTCACGTACGCGCATAAGCTACCGAACGAGATACATTTCACCGGCGAATGAATGCTGGGCCCCCGTAAGAAATGGCGTGAGCCGTATGCGGGGAGACTTGCACGTACGGTTCTGCCGGGGGGATCTGGCCAACAAAAGACCGGCGCCTACCCAACTAGAGGCACGGAAAAATTAATCGAGTATAAAACGTATCTTCAAGCTTTACCTCATTTTGATCGTTCAGAGGGCGACTGCGAAGTCACCGAATGAATGAAGTCCTCCTTAGAGGTGCTGCAGAGACCCACGGCGAGGCGGATATTACTAATCGACATATGGGATATGGCGACGACAACAGCATGTCGTAAAAGGAGATAACTGGGAATAGCCAACTCTTGGCGTATCTCCAACTACATCCTTAAGTGGCAGTTGAATGGGGAGTATCGTGAATGCGAGGTGCCAGCGGAATGATCAGCCGGACGTGTTGGGCAGCTAGGGCTTTCTCCCCACCGCGTCTTTCCTTGTGTGTTGAAGATCTGAAGCGAGTGCACCGGGGATAAGGGAAACCGGGATTCGATATGAATATAGCAAACATCTGAAGCATAACCGCACACTCACACGACCTTTGCCGAGAGATAGGAGCATTCGGTGAAACCGGTGAACCACACTTTAGGATAGATGTGTGGGACAGAGGGCTCGTAGTACCTGCCTACCTTCCGCTTTGGGAACCGTGTAAACAGAAAGTGCTGCTAGAAAGTAGAAGGGAAGGGGCCTAAATCGGCAGACGGACCGACGTCGCACACTTGAGCAGTGCCGGGCGGGGTTTGTGCTAGTCAGAACACCCGGATGGGGAATTGGCCAGTCAACTCCACCCCCTTCGAAGATGTTGCCAGAATGTACGACTTCCGGGGTCCTTCCGTCCCGGCCGGAGCACAACCCAGCGCTTTCTCCCCGCTTTTCTTTTGCGCGCTCCGAAGGTTATCCCGGAATGAGGTAAAGGAGCGCTTGCCGCGCTCCGCACTTTCCCTAGCCCTTCGGGCCTTCGACCCACGTTCGCTGCTTCGTTGGCTTTACAAACGAAGGCTTTAGCCCCGATGTCACCTAAATGCTCATGGATGGAAGTACTTCGGCAAGGCGAAAACTAAACCGTGGTAACGCTGCACCCAACGCCTGGGAATCTAGAACCGGTAACTCAAGTTGGAGAGCCGTGTGATGGGTGACCATCTCGCACGGTTCAGAGAGCACTTGTGTATGTGATGCAAGTGAACGTGTGCCATACAGCAGCAGCTGGCATCGAGTAACTTTCAACCCTATCTATGTTCCTATGATGGCCCAAGAACACGCTTATCCTTCAGCTGTAGAGAGACCTTGTAATTGCGAGGTATCATTATGAGCTCAATATATATGAGTGTTATTTCGCGAAATAACTTGAATTCCAAATTATTTACCTGCTTTAACTACTTATGCTACGGATGCGGGAGCATCAACTCCGTTCCCGTGGGCTTTTGAAGAGCGAGAAAAACTTTTAGAATTCCATGAAAGAGTCTCGGGAGCCAGGATGCATGCCAGTTATACATGACCAGGTGGAGTGGCATAAGATCCGCCTTTGGGCTTGAGTGGAGATATTTTTTCATTTACGCAATAATTTGCTTCTCGTATTGACGAATCGGAAGAAATGTTAACCAACAACCGTATCTGGAAACAACGATTAGTGGATATTGGTACTGTCACTGCACAGCAAGCTTTGGATTGGGGATCCAGCGGTGTAATGTTAAGAGGTTGTGCGACATGAAGACATCGATAGCAATATGGGGGAAGTTCCCATCGGGCAACGGTTCTGCCTGACCCTACTCAAGCACGCTTTGACTGTAAAGACTTGGTGTGAAGCCTTGAGGACAACGTCCCTCAAGATGGGGGCTAGGGTGAGCTGAGGGGGAGACAGCGTAAGCAAATGTGTATAAGCCCAGTGAAGCATGACCGAGGCGAGGCTAGGGCCACCTTCGACTGGTTAGTCTGACGGACTGTGAACGGATTCGCCCTTGGCCTCTGGGCACGTCGAAACCGCATGAGTTCACCGGGGTAGAGCACGGTCCGCCGAAATCGGCATAGGTTAGATGCCATTGATGGAACATGGTAAGCCCATATTCATCTGTGCGTCCGTAAGGGCTAAGCACATAACGAGATGTGGGTGGAGGAAGACCCGAAAAGCAAAGGCCGAGCCACCATGGCTCGGATAGGGGTACGTGACCTGCACTGGCCCACTTGGGTAAAGTGGCTTTCACCACGAATTGATTGAAGCAAATCCAGAGGCAGCTTGGCTTTAAGCACAGAGTTTAATCGGGCGAAGTAGCGCTCTGAGGTAAACAACCTGCCTTTCGTAAAATTGTGATGGTACGGAAGTATGGAGACCTGGAAAGAAATTACTACAGACTCCGCAGACTAGTAACTAGTCCCGGCCAGCCTAGCACGAGCCCTCAACCTGCGCGTCGGAACTACATCCCTTTTGCTGCGGATGTAGCGCGCGTTTCGACTCTATTGGTCATGGTTGTTCCCCGTTGCGGGCCACGCAGTAAGTGGCCTGAGGCAAGCAAAAATCTCTTTGCTGCTTGTGTTGGCGAAGAATGAGCCGGGCGGGCCGAAGGCATGCGCAGCCTTTCTGGTGTTTGTGTCGGCGAAAAATAAGCCGGATCCCCGCCGATCAATCTGAAATCTGGTGCTATGGACGTTTACGCATAAACCAGGAATGCCCTTCATCCTCAAGCGCCTGCAGACGCGTTACAGGGGCCTCTGGGAATGCATTTGAGCCGTATGAAGGGAAACTTCCACGTACAGTTCTCAGGGGGGGAGAAAGCCCGACGAAAGGGCCTACCTATCCCAACCGGGAGTATGCTGGGATTCGCGAAAAGCAGCACCTCACGATGTTCATGACTAATCGGATTCCGACGTATCAGTAGGTACCAGGGGGGATTGCTACGACCGTTATTGTATTCGTATCGAAGAGATGTGATAAAGTATTTGAATCACTGTACAACGTCTCAATGAAATGCCCGGCGGCATGATTAAAGCCGATGATCGTAAGCTATGTCCTCCATCATGACCTTAAATGAAACAATCCACGGAATCGTGCGCCGTGTGGAACGTGGATCGTCGTTCTTAACCGAGGCTCAAGTTAAGCTCCGTCTTGGAACCCTGTGGTTAGGAGTAAAGCATCCCAAGGTAGCGTATCCCGTTGGAAGGAATACGTGGAAAAGCATTAGGCGGGAAAACCGGAGAGGGCTCAGCGGGGCGGGGGAAGCGCTTCAGCGCTCCTTCGGAGCGCGCTTTCCCGCCGGGCTTTCCCGCTCGCTGTAGGCGGGGCGCATAGCGCTTCTCCTTACAGGGAAAACGCTAGTTTTCAACGGCGCTGGCGGGGAAGCGCTATGCTTGGCGGGGCCCTCTCCCTTCGATCTCGCCCCCCTCCCGGGGGGCTTTGCCACCCCAGTACTTTGAAGGCTATCGCCCCATTCCGGCTGAAGCGCTCCCCCATCATTAAAGGGATAACCTTCGGAGTGCGCGAGAGCGCCGGAGCGCTCCGGGTTCACGCCCAACGGCATGAAACCGGCCTCCGGCCCTTCCCCCCCCCTGGTTGGGGGGAGCCTCAGGAGGGACCCCGTTAGGGGCCCGGGGTTTCCTCTTGAAAGCGCTACGCGCCTTGGGGTAGAGCAGGAAGCGCGAGGCGTAGCGTCTACCTTCAAACAGAAAGAAGTGTCCGAGAGCTAGACAGTAGGTGGCTTGACGAGGATGACTAAGCTGACACGCCAAAGTTGGCACAGGGGGGTGCCCTATCGCAGGCGGTTCGCGGTAGCGTTCGTAGTAGTGCATTAGGATTCCGATGTACTGCGTCCAAGATCAGAACGGGCTTGCCGGACACTCCCGTCCCGGTTTGGAGGGAGCTAAAGCGCAGCCATCTTATCCACTCAACTAGCAGGAAGTCGAAACACTGAGAGAAACCGGAAAACGCGACGGCAATAATACGGAACCACGGGACCCCCCCAAGGAGAAATCCGATGTAGGGATACGGAGTCCTCTACGTAGGCGGCTAAAAAAACCTCCAGCCGAGGGAGGACAGCCTTTAGAAGCAACAGGGAACCCGAGAAAACGCTTTGCGTTTTCTTTCTCTTCGCGCCTTTTCCCGCCCGATCGAGAATCAGGTAGCTTGGTAGCACAGAAGAGAGGATTAGCATTACGACCATAGAAGATCAACCACTGACACTTCCCCTGTTGGGCCATGAACTGGAAAAACGCTCCAGCGACGGAAAAGAATATGTGGAATTCTCGGGATTATTTCCAAGCCTGAGGCTCTGATCGCTGGTTACGAAGCTATTTGAGGTCTCCCTTCTACCGGGCCGACATTTGGGAAGAGGAAAGGCAGGCCGAAGGCCCGGGGAAAGCTTAGCTGATAAGTGCTTTATCCCCTCGAAGGGCAATTGCCCGGATCTGACTCAGAAACACTGGACGGCATGGACACGCAATGGATTCATAACACTGCATTATCTATTCAGGCAGGCAAATACCAATTTCACGCCGGCTCGAGGAATGGAAATTGACGAAGACGAGATAGAGGAAAAAATACTAGAGATTGGTAGTTTTCCCATCTACCGGGACGAGGTGGTTTGGAGCCATGAAGGCGGTGCCCGAACATATCTCTGAACCCACATTATCAGACCACGAAATGCCCACGGTTTCAGCAGACCCAGACCCCGGCAAAACCAACAGCGTGGGAGGCTCGGAGGCTGCTGCAGCAGGCAGCAGCCCGGCAGGGCAGAAAACGCCGCTTCGCGTTCTATTCCCGCTCCGTGTTCGAGAAGCTTTCGGAAAAGCAAGCAGAGAAAGGATTATTGGTTCTATTGTTCTTGCTTCCTCATCTGCGCTGCCAACCAAGTAGACGGCGCCCCCACACGACATTAAAATTAAAAAGGTTCAAACAACAATATCAAAGCGGGGTGATCGAAGCGGACATTTCGAGATGTGAGATGTTTCGACAGCATACCTTATGAGGTTATCTTGGACTGCGTTTCGAAAAGAGTAGCCTGTACACGATTTCCGGCAATGGTGAAATGCTCCCCTGAGACAAGGTATATAGATAGAAAGGGCAACCTT
>NW_028239315.1:0-15000 GCF_047967505.1 Dipteris shenzhenensis | reverse complement strand
GAAGGAAAATGGCGGGCGAGGAAAGCGCGAGCGTTACGGGATAACCTTCGGAGCGCGCAAAAGCCCCGTGACGGCGTTTTCGGCACTAGCGGGGAAGCGCTATGCTTAGCGGGGCCCTCTCCCTCCGGTCGAGTGGCGTCTGCCCGACGCCGGCAATTTCGCAGGAGAAATTTCGGCCATTCCTCTCGCCATTTCTTCCAGTTCTATACCTGGTTAGTGCCTAAACGGCACTTCCCTCGGTTACGGGCGAAGTGGGTGCCGTGGGCACTTACCCCGCCCGCCGGAAGAGAGGGACCTTGGGCCCCCGAAGAAGTGCCGGTAGGTACAACTAAAGTCCTGGGTTCCAGGCTGCCATAATCATTGCCTTATGTCCTTCAAGTCGCACGGCCTTTCCAAGCCGCTCTATCTTTCGATCGAGATTGGACTATACGTTTTTCTCACCTTCAAACAAACAAACAAAAAAAAGGGTCAACGTTGGGTCACAAGTGCCATAGAATGGTGCAATATTTTCATTTTGATCCCGGCCCACTTACCGTAACCTTTCCCCCTTCACAGGGCAGGTACCACCTACCCGTCCCTGCCGTCGGGTTAAAAACGCTATGCGTTCTCACGCACGGGAAGCGTGTAGCGCCCCGCCTCCATCTCCTGCGAGAAAGGGATGTACCTTTCAAGCTAAGCGTGAATTTGGCAGGTTTTCGGGCGGAACGCTGAATTCAATTCTATTCCCAACTTTCTGCCTCGATGGGATTTTCTCTCACTTTTACCGAAAGGGTGACCGGTCACTCTGACCGGAGGGCCTTAAGGAGGCCGGGTCCCCTACGCCCGGAAATGGCGGGCAAGGCAGCAATTTCTCCCGTCCCGGGTAAGCGTGTAGCGCTTACCCCGTCCCCCACCCGGGGACCTGTAGAGGGCCCGGGAAATGGCCTGCCTGAAAGGAGGGAGAAATTGCATTGCTAGGAAGGGCGGGGCGGGAGAAATTACTCTCGGGCCGCCCGATAACAACATAACGATGTGGCTTTCTTTCTAGGTCTGCACTAGGCTTTCGCCTGCCCATAGGATCTGCAAGGACAGGCGGGTTGATTTCTCGATTTTCTGTCCTCACCGAGTGTATTCGTCAAGAATAACATCCGAGCCTCGGCTCACCCCAAAGCAGCAAGCAAAAAGGGAAAATCGAAAGAACTCTGATTGATTATTATTATACGATAATCAAAGAATTATTGATGCTGATTCTGAAATTTGGAAAGTCAATTCCTTGCTTGAGAAAGGGCCACGAAGCCTCCAGTCATTGATTCACTATCGCTCGATGGGTTAGATTCAGTGAATGGTTGGCGAAACGAGTAACTCCGGCTATCTCGGATTGGATCAAGAAGAGCCAACATCTCAGGATTGAGAAAAGCAAGGATCTCAGCTCCCTCGATCTCGTATTCATTCTTGTTTCTATGTCGATGTCGCTAAAGCTCTGTCTCTGAGTAGAGGGTCCCCCGAGGAGGGGCCCCGTGGGGGTGGTGGGTCCGAATCTGCTGCACGTAGCGCTTCTTTGAACTTCTGGCCAATCTATATACGAATATTCAAACGAAATCTGAGCACCCGACCTCAGGCCCGGGAACTCAACGCTCTATATGCGAAATTCTCTGTGTAAGGTCCCGCAATGCTATCACGTATCAATTGTAAGGCTTGCTTGGAAGGCCATGAATGAAGTACCGATTGAAAGGCCGTAAATGAAGAAGGGGCAGTGGTCAACTTTATTTACAAATCTGTTTCTATTCCGGGTCCAACCGCCCGCTGGGAACCAGGTTCTACCACAAGAAAATGCTACGCCTTTTCCCCCACCAAGTTCCCCCGGGCCCTAAGAACAAGCCCAGGAAGCGAATGGGTCGGACGATGTGCCTAGTGAAGCCGAGCCCTCAAGGGAGAAAGGAGAGATACGGGAAATTGCGTATGTAATAACTTGAATTGACTGGTACCCGTCAACCCGATAGAACATAAGCAGCGAGGTAAAGATCTCTTCATGCTTGCATGGAGTCAGTGGTTCAAACCTAGCAGCCCCGGGACTGGGTTTCCGGGATTGGATGTTCGAAACTAGCTTGTTTCACGGTGGGGAGCGCGCTGTTTGCAAAAACTGACCAAATTCCGGTGACTAGACTAGAAAAGGTTAGGAAACTGCCTCATCACCCCCTACCATCCACAATCGGCTAACCTAAAGTACTGGCTTGCCGGTAGCCTCGGTTCTACTGCTAAGCTTTCGGGTAGGCTCCGGGGTGGCAGGAGTGTGCCCAGTTTTGTCTGGTCAGAGGTGACCAGGCCCGCCGCGTAGCGCAGCTCTAGTGACCTGGTCTCTTCGATTTTGTGTGCATGCCTGAGTTGAGCGCACCTATGTAGCCGTCCGTAGCGTAGTCGACCAGGAGGTTGGCTACCAGCAATTCCGAAGTCGGGATCAATCACTTTACCAATTACCACGGGTGCGTTCCCCGAACTTGTTGAGCCTCGTGGATACCTGGTTATTTACCTGCATTTTTACCTCAAGAAACATATGTCTCTGCCCCGCCCTTCCAGCTCCCTCCGCTTGAACAACTTCTTTTTCTTCTCTTTCAAGCCCACCCCACCCTTGCTTCGGGTTTGCTTGCCGAGGGGCGGGCCAATAAAATTCGGACGAAGGGAAAGATGCAAGCACTCTCCCGCCCGAATTCCATCAGTTACATTTTTTTGCTTATCTGAACTTTTCACAAAGCTGCTTTTTTTCAACAATTTGCTTATTTGAAACTTCCCAGTGGCAATTTGATATATAGAAGGAATCCTTGGGGCCGAGCTGGAGGAAACGGCTGAAAAAAAGCCAATCGAGTTGGTCGGCTCGTTCCCGGGGAAAAATGGCTACACAGGGCCGTACCGGCGAACCATGGCCTTTTGCCAAAGCCAAGGCGAACGCGCGAAACCCGTGCCGAAAGGCGATAATCTTCGTTTGCTTCTTTACGTAAGCATGGATCGATAATCTTCGTTTGCTTTTTTACTGCTTTCCTACCGAACTGCAGGACGGGAACGAACTGTAGGACGGAAGGAAGGACGGGGCGGATAGGACTTACCCCATCCTATCGAACTGTCCTATCGAAAGGTTTTTCGGAGAGCACGGTACAATGAGAGTTGTAGGCCGTGTTCGGAGGGGAGTCATTGTCTATCGCCGGCCTCCGTGGTAGAATCATTCAGGTAGGCCTGAGAGACGGTAGCTTACCCTGTGGCGGATGCCAGCGGTTCGAGTCCGCTTAAGTATGGAAGAATCTTGATCCCCTCAACTAGCAGAAATGTGGAACCGCCAAAGGGAAGGGAGAAACTCCCCGCCTTCGGGCTTTATTGTTTTGTGCTTTTTTTATTGGCACACGGACGCTGAGGTACCCCTTCGGGTTCTGCTGAGGTACCCCTTCGGGTTCTGCTGAAACTACACGGCTGGAGGTTGAGCGGGAAATATTGATGTTACCTCCGGTGCATTGAGCGTTGAGTAAGCGAAACGCTCAATGCACCTCCTAGGATACTTTCCGCAGATTGAAGAATTTTTACGGGCTTTATTCAATTTGATTCCGGATTCCAAAGTAAAAATCAACTGAATTAAACCAGCATATTCCTGGAAATTCCAGTGGAACCGGGGCTTCCCTTCGGGATCTACCCGTCTTTGGGTTACAGTAGAACCCGGGGAAAAAGGGAAGCAGGGTACTTATCCAGGGCAAAAGTGAAGACAAGGTTCTTGTTGGTCGGATGGTTTCCCATCCTTAAGCGAAGTCGCCGCGTCACGGCCAGAACCCTCGACTCCGTACCCTGTAGCCTTGGATGGCTGCCGGTCCCCGCAGCCATCCACGAGAGCCAGGGAGGCCAGGCATTCTGCTGCCACGAATCCTACCGCTTCACTGGCGTGAAAGCTTTGGCTCTTCGGATCGATCGCCCCATCGTCCAGGCGAAAATCAATGCAATGCATTGATTATTATTATACGATAATATTTTCATCATTGATGCTGATTCTGAAATCCGGGAAAGCCCTTCCCTTCCCTTCCCTTCCCGTGAAGTGAAGTGCTAGTCCTTAAGCATTCACTCAAGTGGGAAGCTAAAGGTGCCTAGTTCAACAGAACAGAACAGACGGGTCGAAACAAAAACTACCGGAACTGCAAGTGCCTTCTTGGTGGCTCTCTAGCCTTTCCACTCTTCATTCTTTTCGGTTCCTCCGGTCGGGCAAGCTTGTTGTCTCTTCGAACAGGTAGCTTCGGGAGCCGTAGACCTTGAATTGTGAGAGATGGCGGAAATGTGGGTCTTCCCGGCTGTAGCCTGCTGCTCGACTCACCAAATAATTCAGCTTCCATCTTCTCTCTCCATTCACTTCGGTCCTGGGCCTCCTTCTTCCGCCTTTCCATTTTGTATCGCTCAACACTATCCTTCATCATCTGGACTTTGGCTCTATTCCTGATAGCTTCGATTTTCCACGCATCAGAATCAGCAGATGAAGCGGGTTCAACGGTTCCCGGAGCCGACAACGCAGTATCTTCTGGAAGGTCCCCCCCGATCTCTTCAACACTTGCTGAGCCTGCACTTGTTGGTTTGCTTTCCCGAGAACATCGTTGAGCACTCTCTGCCGGTTCTTGTGAAGCCAATCAGAATCATCCGAATCAGGTGTGGAAGGAGCTTGCCCATCGTCCTTCGTTTGAAGCCCATCGTCCGAATCATTTGAAGGTGCGCTGGGGAACCGAGCCGGAAGCGTTTTATCCGGTTCCCAGTTCACGTTATAACCTCGAAGCCAATCGTCCGAATCATCCGTCCCATTGTCCTTCATGTGCACCGAGGCTGGTTCCCTTCCCGGGGCATTTGATCCGGTTCATGCCGGTTCATGATGGTTCTGGCCGATCCAGCTCTTTTCTGTTCGCGTCATAGTACGAGCCGCTGGTTCCCGCGAGCGTTTGATCTGTAGACCTCTCGTTATCGGGTTCCCTTTTCTCCTTCTTCCTCTTCGAAGACGGGTTCCCAGGCGTAGGCTGGGGGTTCGCCACTGGTTTGGATGGTGCTTCGCTTGAATGCGTCTGAGCAGTAGACCGGAGCTTCACTTCACTGTCGACTATCTTCTTGGGCACCGTATCCACCCACAACCCATTCCCGTCGAATATGGCATCCCGCTTCCTTAAACTGCCATAAATATCGAGAACAGACCTCGTGTTAGCAAAGCCAACACGAGTACCTTGCTAAAGCATTTTTGCCCTCGAAATTCGAAGCATTTCTCATCTATGTTTTATATAGGGCCTAGGAACACTTTCTGTCTTTTATTCATTTCCATTGCCGCTGGACCCTTTTTTCCTCTTTCCTGGCATTTCCGTCATGCGTGGCCTTCAGCCACAGAACCCTGCTGCTTCTATTTCTGCTACAGGGGTTGCCTAGGGGCCTCCGCGGGCAAACCTAGAGGCCCCCTCGAAAACCACCCAAACCCCCTACTTGCGGAAACGGAACAGATATCCACGTGGCAGCGGCAGAGGTCGGAAACCCGGGAACGGCCAAGATCTATGTCCGGAATGTAGAATTTATCCCGTGGTCAAAGGGAAGAGTGGAGATTACCTTTGTGGGGATTGTATCCCGTTCAAATTCACAGAATTTGGTCAGGCTGCCCACCTTTCCGTGCATGATTCTGAAGCCTTTTCCGCTTCTCCAGAATTTCTTCGTGACATCGACTACCTCCACGCGACGTTTCCTGTGGAAGCGGAGGAGTTGGTTTCTGCAGCAGGGGAGTTGGTTGAGGCCATACCTGATTGGAATAAAGAGCCCCCCATCGAATAGTCAACTTTCTCTAGTGGACTGCGCTGCCTTTCTTTCTAGGAATTTCTTGCTTGAAAGTTGGTCGTAAAAGAGTTTGCTTCTACACGAAAAACCTCGAGAACAACGAAATCAAGTCAAGTCTACGGAAGCCTAATCCGTTTGTTCTTCGGAAACAATTGGATACAAAGTCAGTACTAACCCACAAGGCTCTATTTTGGATTCAAAATCAGGGTTCAGCCATGAGATTTGACTTTGAGTTACGCCTCCGGTTTGTGTTTTTCGCTCGAAGCATAATATCACTTGTCGTACCGGAATGGATCCCTGAAAAGTTATTTAATTTGCTGTTAGCGTCAGAAGTTGTAAACCCCCTGAAGTTTATAAAGGAAGAGGTACAAAATATTGAAACGAAATTCTACGTAGAAAGCAGGGAAAGAAAAAGCAAATCATGTCATATATTCCAGGAACCAGATTAGTTTCCAATAAATAAGTCAGACTTGCCTCAACCCGAATCTTTGGAATTGGACCTAAAAAAGCCATTTGGGTTTGTGATTAGTCGGGTCTCGGTGATAACATTAAGGTTAATAATTCGACTTGGTATTAGATTGACCGGATTAGCACAATAGTACGTTGAAAGAAATTCCTAGTTGATTCGGAATTGAAGAGAGAAATTTAGCGGTATATCAAATGATTAATCAGTATTAGCCGTTATCGCGGATTCCGCCATAAAGCAGGATTGCCATTACGCGGTTAACGAACTCACACTAATGCTAAAACTTGTCGCAAATTGGGAAAAGTTTCAATCGGGAATAATAATTCGCAACGACGCTTTTTCATTCGCAAGAATGAGAGAAAGCGAGGCGCCGGAAGAGAAACGAAACCGAAGAGATAAGGATGAAGAATACAATTATGCAAAAGCAGCCTTCTAAGCACTAGCAACAGTAACCGCGCCGCCAACGAAAATGGGAGAAACACCACTAAAAGCCAAGGAAGCACCACGGTATTGCCCATACTTAACCAACTTTTAGTAATACCTCCACTACCGTAACGAATTGTAAGGGAGATGAAAAAACAGGGTCCTCCTCAGGTTGTTTAAAAGGGTTTAAGGGTTCTCGTCGCTCGAACAAGTATGCGGCTCAAGCAACTGCAGAACATGTCGCGTAAGCTGCCACTTAACCCGAAATTAAGTCGGTTGAAGTGAGAATAAAAGGAATTGGTCTTGTAAGAAAGGGATTTCCGCCGAAAGGTTCAAAAGAGGGAGGTCCTATTACTACCAAAACTCGCGATGTAACCCCAATGCCACATAATGGATGCCGACCCCCCAAAAGACGTCGTGTTTGAATACCATCGTGGAGTTATTCATTTTCAATTACTAGACAACACGTAGCGAAATTCCAGAATCTTGATTGTCTTCACTCATCAACGTCGGAAAGTTTGGATTGGTCCTACAGCCCAGCAGGTCATGGAGGGCTTAGCTCGAACGAAGCGGAGGAATAAACATCGCCGAATGGAGCAGCATCCAATTCCTCATCCATACAACAGATACCCATCCTTGCCAATCGAATTGAATAACAGAGTCCCATGAGGCGGGGCGAGAAGTAGTTGCACTGCGGGGACGATGGGCTCACTCTGTAATTTGATCCTATAATTCAGAGCTACGTGGATGCTTTTCCTCCGCGTAGCCCCTCACCTTTCCGTTGTATATATATATTTCTATCTATTTCTGTATATACATCGATCACTACAGATATACATTCGGCTTCAGCGCTTTATTCACCCAGTTCATTCCGTAAAAACTTTTCAGTACGAACCAACACTGGGGGAAGGTCCGACCCCTTCCCCCCCATGCAACCTTGTAGAGAATAAAACTTCCCTTCATAGTAAGGGGCACGAATTAGTGGCCACTTCAGGCTCTGACTTTACATGCTTAATATGTGGTTTCTCACTTCCATCCAAAACCGCAAGCTCGAAAAACAATAGCAGACTTGTGACATCTTCTCTGCCTGCTAATGTACCAGATAAAGGCCCTAATGTACCAGATAAAGGTCCTAATGAAGATATGCAAGGATCTGGATCGTCAGAACCGGAGAGAAGGCCAGATGTGCAAAGATCTAAGGCTAACGAACCAGAGAGAAGGCCAGATGTGCAAAGATCTAAGGCTAACGAGAATTTACCAGAGAGAAGGCCAGAAGGGGAGAGAAGGCAAGAAGAGGAGAGAGGGCCTAACGTACCACCCTCAAACACTTTATCAAAATCAAAAGGAGTTTCCATTAACTTTGAGAGAAGGCCTTTTCCTTGTTTGAAAGGTAAGTAGATCTCCGGTGAAGGTGCAAATTAAAAACGATAAAAGAGTAAGGAGACCATGCTTGGTTGGATTAGTGTTGACTGATGTTTCTGCCAAGAAGAGCGAAATTCATCACCGACTGAGAAGCGAAAACAACTGACTATGTTGTCTTGCAAACGTAGGCGGGAATGCTCTTGAAAAGCGTTCAGCGCTTTTAACTGTAGCTTTATCTGTTGGCATAACACAGCCTGCACTGTTTGTTCGCACAGGGGTGCACAGCGCTCCAACATGTCATCGTATTAAAAGCTACCTCCTCCCGGGGCCTAAACCTAAAGGCTCAGGAGGCAGAAGCCTACATTACCCCCTTATCCAGGGGTTGTTTTGCAGATAACGGGACTCGAACCCGAACTGCTTGGAAGGCAGATGCCAATATTCGCCTAAGATGGATGGCCGGAAACCCCCGGTCGACCAACCAACTTCTATCAGAAAAATGTCGAATGAGCTGCCGTGTGGAAACGCTTGGCTTTGATTTCGAATGAAAAAGTAACTTCTTTGTGAGCCTCCCAAGCATGAGCATCAGCCTCCTATCTGCAGACAGCAAGATGCTCGAGAAGCTCCAAATGCACCCCCGGGGAACCCCAACAGCTGCTGCATCGGATTGAGGAGCTCGATCAGAAGAAGCTGCTGAATCATATCCTGCACATTACTCTTCCTCCTGGCACTAACTCTACACCTGTCTGGAGTCCGAGCCATGCTCAGATTCTGATTGATACTTCTGCCAGAGCGTTTCCGTGCAGTTCGTTCTAAACGCGAATTCCAAATAAAGGGTGTCGAGGTCAGCGTTGAGTGGGATTTTAGAAAAGTGGATCACACTCATAAGCGAAGGGTTTATAAAAAGGCTACCACCTAACGTTTACCTAGTAGTAGTACAAGCTAACATTCTAACATTTCCCTAGTCGCAGTACAAGCTAACATTTCCCTAGTCGCAGTACATGCTAACATTTCCCTAGTAGCAGTACGTACGCTGGGCCTTTTGAGCGAAGTCAGAGGCAAGCTACTCTGGGCCGCAAGCCTAAAGGTAAGTGCCAGTAGCAATGCCAGCAGTGCCAGCTATAGGTAAGGCGGCCGGAAGGAGGCCTCGGAATGCTTTTTCTCGGTGGTTGCCGGGACGTTACCTTCGGTCCCTTTCGCTTATGAGTGCGATCCTTGCCTTGGGGATCTCACTCAACGCTATTATATTTGACCTTCGGTCTGCCATTGATACCATACTGCAACACTGCATATTGGTATTCGCATTGATACCATGCCGCAACTGGGGGTATTGCTACTCGCACTGGGAAGCCAGCCGGGGTGAGGGAAGGGAAGGAATAGGAATACTACTCTCAACTTCCAGGGGAATACACTCCACGTAATAAATACACGGTCAAGGAAGGCCGGTAGTATTCCCGGGACGGTAGTATTTTGCTGGGAGTATAGGGAGTATGTATTCCTTCCAGCCGTATTCCCGCCAGCGTTCCGGGTAGTATTCCCGGAACGGTAGTGTTTCCCAGGCGGAGTATTCCTTCCGTTCCGGACTTCATTGTATTGTCGGGAGAAAGCGAGAGGGAGAGTACCCGGGTTCCCTCCCTTCCTTGCATTCACCTTCCCAACAGGGCTACTGGACACCGCTTCGTGCTTCTCGCTCGCTCGAAGCACTTCGCTCACTTTAGCCAACAAATAATTGCAGGGTTTCATTTCCGGGAAGGCCGAAGGCTCCCCCACAGCCGGGGCGAAGCCGGGAAAACGCTTCGCGTTCTCGCCCTTAACTCCCACGCATATGGAAAAGAGGGAGAGAAGGAAAAAACCGAACAAGCTTTTGGAGTCGGTGAATGGAAATTCCCTTATAAAGAAATATGAAGGGCGAGATAAGTATTTTCTAGAGGACCTCGGTTTTATCCAGGAAATCTTCCACAAATGCCCCAACCTGGCGGAAGCGGATCATGATAAGCATGAGCTGCTTCTCGAGACATTACTTTATTTGCAACAAGGGACTCTCTATGATTTAGGAACACTAGCTGAAATTGAGAGGGAGCAGAAGAGTAAGGCATATGCCTGTTACTATAACATTTTGGAAGATGTTCGATTTAAGGCATGGGGACACATAGAGAGTGTTACGGGGAACACCACTTCTTCCCCAGGGAAGAAGACAGTAACACCTTTTATATTATACTAAAGCGCATTATTGACTCTCTAAACGAGGTCCGCGAGCCGCTGTGAATGAGGCTATACATCCGAGGGGGGAGGAACGTAGCCAACTCTTTGCAATAATCTCATCTTTGGACCGGAAACGAGCTGGAGGTGGTATACCACGGAGAGAGAGAGTACCTGAAGGAGAAGTGATTCCAGTAATTGGCATATATTTCCGCCCGTGGGAGACATATTTTGACTTCTATTGGGGGAATATCCGACAACCCTTTCCATCGAATGAATCACCGAACCGGATCCGGGAAATAGCAAAGCTTTGGGATGAGCATGTGTAATGAGGTGAAACGACGAGGGTTGATAAGCACCAATACCTAGGGCCAGCATCATGTATCCCAACTGAGACACAGTAGAATAAGCTAGACCTTTATTGAGATCCTTCTGGGCAAGAGCTATCGTCGCTCCCAGTAGAGCCGTTATTCCGCCTATCCAGGAGATAACATTCATGCTTAGAGGTAAGGTTTCAGAGAATTCAAGCATTCGAGCTACGGAAGAAGTTCCTTTTCCCAAAAGTACCCTTCGGGTTTCCTTGGGGTGGTATTTCACCCTTTAGATGATTTCGCCGATTCCTGGATCGGCGGTGAACTCGGCAATGAGGAACTCCTTTCCTTAAATTCTCCTTCGTAGTAGAGACATTCAGTGCAGTATGTCACTGGTTTATCTAATTCCAATAGGGAACTCCCTCTTTCGCCAGCTGAGGTGTAACCTATGGCATAGGGTACGTGCATTTCGTTTATTAGAATTGTCTCCATATCTGACACTAAAAATTTCGTTGTTCTCTTATCGGGCTTGCTAGTAGTTATATAATTCCTCGCCAGAACCCGCTAGCTTCTGAAGACACTTCCTTTTTCTAGAGAAAGCTAGGACCGGCGTAGCATTTGCGGTGGCTTACGGCAAAAGCCAAGCACTTCCGGGAGGAATCACCCCCAGCCTTTGTTCGTCCAAGCCAATCTGTCCATATTATTCCGGGATAGATGGGAGGAGATCTACGCAACCCGTGCCGGCACCTCCCGGCCTAAAAAAGCATCCTTCGCGTTCTCACCGAGATGGCAGACCTCATGGTCCGTCCTGGGCGCCCACTTTCTCCGCTTCGCGAAGTGTTCCTGCGGGCGGTTCTTCTCCTTACGTTGCAACTACGACCACTGAACAGACTTGGTTGACACACGTGGTCTATGCGCTGCTAATGTCGCAGCTTCTCAAGCATTTGACAAACCCACACCATCCATTTCGAATGGGATTTATCCCGTCACCACACGAGCCATCCAACCTGTAGGATTTCCTTTTCCCTTTCCCGTTCTCACTTCCGTAGGTTTACGGGTAATAGGAATATCCGCGAAAATTCTTACCCATATTCAACCATTTCTCTAGAAATGTCTGCTTGTAGCACGACGCGCTGCTTCAATGGTTTGATATAAAACACGACCCGCTGAACAACTTTTGGTGCCATATCTTCCGAAACTAAGTCATGTACCGTCCGTTCTGCAACCTTTACATCTGCCCTTTCGATATTTCCGAAACTTTGTACGTTTTGGATATAGCATCCGAATTGAGTCCCCTTTTTTTCTTCGAAATATGTTTGGAATATGGAATCCACACTTTGACACCCGGGATTCCATAACGAGTGGATGTTTCTGCTCTCGCATAATCAATGTAATCAGAAAATACATGTAAGGATGTTGAACCATATTTCACATATTCAGTTTAAGCTATTTCTGCACCATTCGATCAACCCGGACGACAAATACAGATTCCTTTCACGTATTCGCAATTTTCAATCTGTTAGAATATGGATGTACGAATTTGTACAAATGATTTTCTTCTTCCCAGTCCCCAAGGTATTTCCTAAGCTATTGAAGAAGCACTTTAATGGGAAAAATCAGCTCTTACTGGCTTAATCGGGATATTAGTGCTTGTTTCACTAGACGAAAAAGATTGCATTTCAGGCCACCAAGGTTTAATCTTTCTCCGGCAACAATGACTGCGTACTTTCCTGGTTCCCCTAAATCAGGCATTCGCTATGTACAAGCGTCAGCAGGCATCTCCTCTTGAGGGGGAGTAACCACTGCACAGATCCTTCTTTTTGGGTTTTGTACATTCGCATTAGGCATCCTTGTTATAGTAGTACCGACAGCACAGATTTCTAGCTTTCTCACGTAAGGCATTCCCTATATACAGACACAGTTTCTTTTCCGTGAATCTACCCCGGGCATTCCTCATTCTATCAGAACGTCAGGCGACATCCCTACCATAGGAAAAGGAAAACAGGGGGGAAGAGAGAAACAAAAGATTGTCATCAGTTATGTTAACCGTAGTAGGGTCAGAATGAATTTGGTTCTTCATATGAGGGAAGTACTACACGACCAGAGGCGTAATAGGTGCGGTTGTCAAAGGGCGGCGGGAGTTTTCGGAGGCCTTCTCGCTGTTTTTTCCTAGTAATCTCCTCTCTCCCTTCATTTTTTGTATCGCCCCGCGGCCTGTGAGATAGAGTCAAGAGTCCACCTGCGCCTAGTGAGGGGAGGGCGGGCGGAGCCCCGCTCTATTGGCTTGACGAGGGCGAAGCACAAGAAAGGCCTTCGGCGGCGCGGCGGATTTTGTGCAAACGGCCCGTATTTCCTGTGTTCCATCCCCCTCCTGTAACTGGTGCAGGCTACACAAGTGCTCTCCGAACCGGGCTGGATAGTCACCCATCACACGGCTCTCTAACTTGACGAATGAAAGGCCGGGTTCCCGGAAATTGCCCTCCCCCCCGCCCCCCCAGGGCCAGCCCCTCTCTGTAGGGGGGAGGCCAGGGGGCCCTGTGGGACGATTTCTTCCAAGCCCCCCCTTGGCACAAGAGTTTGGACCCGAGAAGGGGTTACGGGCGGAGCGGGTTAGTAGGTCCCAGAGGGGGGCTTGACTCCCCCCACCACTCACTCGGCGAAGGAGGGAGTGGACAATTTCTCCTGGTCCCGGGGCTGGAGGCCCCGGCCGGGGAATTGCCCGATAGGGCTCAGCGGGGCGGGGGAAGCGCTTCAGCGCTCCTTCGGAGCGCGCTTTCCCGCCGGGCTTTCCCGCTCGCTGTAGGCGGGGCGCATAGCGCTTCTCCTTACAGGGAAAACGCTAGTTTTCAACGGCGCTGGCGGGGAAGCGCTATGCTTGGCGGGGCCCTCTCCCTTCGATCTCGCCCCCCTCCCGGGGGGCTTTGCCACCCCAGTACTTTGAAGGCTATCGCCCCATTCCGGCTGAAGCGCTCCCCCGGAGCGCGTTTCGCGCTTACCTCGCAATTTATCCCGTCCCGGGAAAGCATAAGCTGAGTTACAATTTCTCCCCGCCGGCCGCCCCCGGCTCTCGGGGCGTGACAAGTGCATAGGCTCCTTCCCTTCTACTTGGCATTCGCCAAGTGCTTTCCTATTGCTAGGTCCTTGGGGGTAAGCAAGTGGTACGGGCCCTCTGACTTCTTCCCAGGGCTTTCCCCCTATAGGATCTCACCGTTGTTTCCTACATGGCTTGTCCAATTGTTGATCGAACGCCCCGTGTTAGGATGTCATTTAGTGTTTTGTCCCCAGTAATATGGGTAATCTGCTCCATCCTTTCCTTTCCCTTTTGTGCAATGATACGGTCGAGGGAAGGCCATTTAGCCTGATTAATCAGAACCCTCAGTAGGCATAGAGCAAGGCAGCGTGCGTTCGCGCTCCCCATTCGCAGAGCTTAAGTGCTAATGGTTAGCTGCCGCCGGGTAGCCAGCCCTGAAAGGAACTTCGATTCGCCAAGCTTCGCCCTCGTCTTAATACCGGAAGCAGGCTTGCTCTATGCTGTTGGGTTATCCCCTGAGGCCTGTAGACTTTTTGGTTTGAAATACGGGCCTTCGGCCCTTGTTCGTTTCGCCAACAACAAAGTTCTTCGGACTTTAACCTTCTTGCTGCACATGCTTCGGTCCCCGCGTTCGTTACCGAGCAAGAGTAAGTGCAACGCCTTTGTACAGTACATAATTGAGCTTGTACAATGTTTTTATGCAGGAACTAGACCGGTCGCCCTCTTGATTAGCGTCATCAACAGTGTCATCAACCAGGAAGTGGTGGTGGGCGTCATTAAACCGGAAAAGAGAATACATGAATGAGTGTCCTTTTGGGGAAATGATGAATAATACACCTACCGAGACGAAGGTCAACTTTGTGATTTCTTTCTCTAGTTCTATTCCTTTTTCCTCTAGTTCTCTCCCTCTCCCCCCTAGTTCTATTCCTTCTCCCTCCGGACAAAATCCCGGAAAAAATTGAACAGAAAAGATATCTAAAATCTACATCCCGATGCAACGATTTTCCGTAATAATAGATAGGGTCAAGAGTTACTCTGTCTGGCTGTGGTAAAAGCCGTGTGAAAGGCGGGCTTCCATTCACCAGCGCAGACTCAATCAAGTGCTCTCCGAACCGTGCGAGGTGGTTGCCCATCACACGGCTCTCCGACCCAAGTTGCCTATATCGCGGTGGATTCCGGGTGAAGGGGACAAAATAGAAGCGCTTGATCCTCCGCAAGCCCCCCACGCTGTGCACTTGCTTCTCTCCGCCGACCAAGCAGCGATGCTGCTCGATCCTGACGGTTTCGACATTCTACCGGAGAGAAAGGAATGCCTTTCCTTCTCCCCTCCACTTTCCTCGCATAACGGGAGGTTCTGGCCCGGCCCGTTCTCATTTCCTCCAATTGCCCTTTGTGTTACCCTTCCCGCTTATCGG
>NW_028239314.1:0-37020 GCF_047967505.1 Dipteris shenzhenensis | reverse complement strand
CTGCTACTTTCGACGCAACGGAAAAGAAAGCAACGACTGGTGTGGGAGAGTCAGAGTCGGAAAGGATGTCATTGGCCTCACCGCTCATCCAAAACCATGCATGAAATTTTTCTTTCACATGGCTCCTAGTCCATAGGATATTCTTGATTGGCGTATACCCTAGAACTTTCCTCGTGTGTGTTCCGGAACCTACCCCCCAGTGTTGGGGTCTAAATACTAATTCTCAACTTCTCGGGGAATCCTTCATCTTCAAACCGAGTCTCCGTCAATCTTTTAATCTCCCCATTTTTTTCTATTCTCTCATTCTGAATAGAGGGAAATTTCGTATAGAGTGAGGCAGAGTATATCAGAAACGGGAGAACAGGAATAGGATTTTCTTCGTCCCCGACAGGCACGGCTTCATTATCTTGGGGCGATTCCTTCGCTGACAAATGCTTGTATCGTATGTTGCACCTATAATTCCTGAAGGATTGGAACTAATGGAATCTACATCTCGGAGGGGGGGCTAATAAACCCTTGCTGTTACCCTTCCCTTACATCAGTCATTTTTATTCGTGACACCTGCCCATAATGGTTAAACTTTTGGAGGAATGAGCAGGAAGCAACAGAAGCATAAAACCAATAAATTAGAAACTCTGTTGAATTGCATCTTTCTCCGCACTCTGTTTTATCTTGCTTATACGAAACGATTTATTGTTGGAAATTCGTGAAACTTGTGATAAGAGTCAGTTAATGATAAAGATGTTCGGGGAGTTCTTACCCCCCCACGTGACTGTGGGATATCCATCGTATAATAATTGCTTAATATTCGTAAGGGGATTCGGGAAAAGTCGATCCTCTTTCGGGCGAGTCACACTCCTTCATATACATCAGGAGTCCACTGATGAAACGGAACCAGGGAAGGTTTGAAACCCATTCCTACCACAATACACGTGATGGAAATGTATATTCCAATAGAATTATACATCTGGGTAGACACAAGTCCGTCAACTATCTCATCGAGTTGAAATTTTCCACCAGATAATCCGTATGGTGGGGAAAACCCATAAGCTAGAATGGCTGAATTGGCCCCGCCCATTAAAAGGAACTTCATGGTCGCCTCATTAGATCTTATATCCCTTTTCGTGTATCCGGATAATAGATAAGAAGATAAGCTCAGACACTCCAAAGCTACAAAAATAGTTATTGAATCATCTGCACGGCATGAAAACATTCCCCCTAGACCCGCGGTTGATATAAATAACGAAAACTCTGTCAAGGCTATTTTTGCGCATCGTACGTAATCAACTGATAATGGAACAGATAGTAATGGACAGATCAGGAGGAGTAGTCTGAATATATTGCTGAAAGTGTTGATCTGGATACTTCCATAAAAAATTGAAACAGTTTTGGTTTGCCATTGACACAACGAGAGTACTATGCTAATGACTAAGGATGTTAGGGAAATTCGATGAAGCAGAGGTGTATCTCTCCCCTTAGATACTAAATCGGCAATAGCTATTGTTACTAAGCCGGAAATTCTACTAAACTCTGGAAGAATCGAGAAATTATCGCGGAGGAAGAGGGGATCAATACTTTTCGTAGTTCGAAGCAGGTTGATACTTAGAAATGGAGTAACTATTACGGTACTTTATATTGAAACTTCGCTAAAAAAGTCAATAATTTGTTCAAAATTTCCCGTGTCTTGACTGAAAAAACAAACTTTTACATTTAGAGATTCATATTTGACCGATGGATGAGTAGTCCCTCTATAATAAAGTAGAGGGAGAGGGAGACATATATCTAGAGATACCTCGACATTTATAAAACATATCTCGTTAGATATTTCTATTTCTCCCATGTCTCTACTCACTTAGTCTCCACCTATCTAGATGTCCCTGCCATGTCTCGATATGAGTCATGCAAGGATACTACATTGAGGGTTTCAACCCACAAATAGAATAGAAAATTGTGGATTGAAAGGAAAAACTGAGACTACCGTAGATGGGCGAAAGCCTTATTAGCTTCAGCCATCTTATGAGTCTCCTCCTTCTTACGCACAGCACTGCCGTGATTTCTAGCGGCATCCATTGATTCGTCACTCAGTCTTGAAGCCATACTTCGACCTGAACGTTTTCGGCACGCAACCAATAACCATCGGATAGCCGAAGCTTTTCCTTCTGAAGGTAATATTTCAACGGGAACTCGATACGTCGATCCACCTACACGTTTAGATTCTGTTACTATATCGGGGGTTACTCTACGTATAGCTTGTCGCAAAACAGACGGTGGATTCCTATTCGTCTTTTCCTTAATCCGCTTCATAGCCAGGTAAAAAATAGGATAAGCTAGAGATTTATTACCATCCCTGAGAATGCGATCAACCAACATATTCACCAATCTATTATGATAAATTGGATCCGATTCTATATTTCCCTTTCTGTTCGCTACATTGCTCCAATCGAGTATGAGTTTGCAGATGCGTCAGATTTCAATCCTATCTCAACAGTATCCTACAGAATTATTTTGGCTTTTTTACTCCATATTGTGGGGGGGGGGTGGGGGGGTTCCTTAAGCCCCCCCTCTTGAGGTTTCAAAAATCAATCTCTTGGTTCTATCTATTTGGGGTAAAAAAATAGTCTCACTAGGTTCTCATAGGGAGGCTTGGGCCTACCTATCCAGATAATGGCCCCTCTAACAAATAACTACTCAGCTGTCTTCCATGTCGGAGGAGGATAATTCGCCTGCCTCCTCCCGTTCCAGGGCCTCTTCCCGTTCAAGGTCGGAGTAGGAGAATTCGCCCGCCCCCTCCCGTTCCGGGGCCTCTTCCACTTCCATGTCGGAGAATTCGACCGCCTCTTCCCCTTCCGAGTCGTCAATCGGGCGATCGATTGGGAAATCCCCTTCGATTAATGCCAGGAAAAGGCTTTGACAGGGCCTCCACATTAAAAATGCATAATACTGAAGGGTTCGGGCGTGTGCCTGTTTCTCCTCAAACGAAAGTTTGTCGAAGCTCTCCTCATCTAGTGGAATTTTTGGTGATGGGCTAGCTTCCCGGGATTTCGGCTCAACAATCGTTTCTTCTGGTTCTTCCGGCTCCACCTCCTCCCTGAAGAAGGCTTTGGCTGTATCCCCAAGGATACGGAGGTCCGCCCTTACTAGTCTTCCCAGTCGGAAGACCCCTGCCCTTGTCCTCGGCGGAGCTCCGTGTGGATAAAATCAAGCTGGGCGACGGGATTCATTGTTTGACCGAACTCATAAACGTTGGCTCCCGTCGGAACCCCCCGCTTGCATTGGTCTGAAAGATCGGCATAATCTACCAAATCCTGTCGCAGGTAGGCCAATGGGTTTTCTGAATGAAGATTCTCCAAAACCTCTATGGCAGGGAAGGTCATTTTGGGGAGAATCTTTCCTTTCCCTGTGAGTTCCCTATAAAATAGGGACTCGGGTAGGCTTGACTCTGACCCGGTACTACCCGTGCTGGCGCCAGAGAGGCCGGGCCTGTCGTATTCATGGTCATAATCCTGCTCGTGATAGTTCATTTCCCTATATAGTTTTTTTACATTTTAGGAAATTCAGTATCATTCTACGATGATCAAATTTCCAACAGGGGTCCGGGCTGTCGAACCACGTCTCCCGGAAATTCTCAGTACATATGGCGGAAAACGCTTTTCACATATCGAGGTCGGAATGGGATCGGGTGTTTCACGTCTTACTAGAGTGCCCGGACTGTGGTAGAAAATCTTTCAATTCCGTAGTTTCGATCATTATTATACGATAACTTTTGAGCATTTCGGGAAGCGGGTAGGAGGACGCGCTATTCGTTTGCATCCATTGGTTTGTGGTGGGTTTGATGCAGATTTTGACGGAGATCAGATGGCCGTCCATGTACCTTCATCTTTAGAAGCTCAGACTGAAGCTCGTTTTGTTTTCGCATGCAAATCTATGGAAGGAATCGCACTCCGTTGGACGATACATCCTTCGGCACTACTCCAATCAACACTGGCAGCTCGCCTCGCGAATAGTCGAGATTCAGCCAGCTAAACCTTTGCTTCGCCTGGGTTCGGTTTTGGAGCAAGCCTTGAAGATTGCTTGATTTCAAGTCCATGGCTGGTATTAGGGTGGTTGGTTGGCCCACCTTTGAGACAAGACGTGACATGTCCTTTCCCCCAACGGTCACGCACTAATGCCGGGAGTAAATCACATTACGCCCCATGTTTATCTTGTTCGTGAAGGGCTCTCTTGCCGGCATGTTTGGCGGGAATGTGGTCTAAAGTTTAGTTTTTTTTCTTCGCCGAAAAGCTCTCGATACACTGGTGCGTGCATATGGCCGGAAAACCTTTGGTTCAAGATGAATTCGGCCAGGGTGAGAACCGGCGTGTTGGCATTAACGATCATGCTCTCATCTTTCGAATCAGTCGTTACGGGGTCAATGAGCTAGCTCATAGCTACGAGAGAGGTTCCCGCCGGAACGAGGTTCTGGGGTACGAAATAAAGCGACGAGGATCAACGAGTGGGAACGAGAGCATTTTGGTGGTGGTCCTCTGGACCCCTTCGGAAGTTCCAAAGGATACTCTTAGGTGGGGTTCCTGCCGGGCCTTTTGGTGGTGGTCCTCCGGACTGTTTAAGTGTTGGTCCCGGGGGGTACTTGGGTCTCCCATCCAACGCATTTTTGCTTGCGCTAGCGGTTCCTACCGAACCTGACCTGCTTTCATCTTGGAACTCGACCTGCTTCATTCATCGCCGAGGGCTGGGGCACTCGACCGCAAAGGGGGAGAAGCTTTCACGACTTCCCACGGTATGGCCATTACTCTTAAAAACAGCTTGCTGGTTTCACCGTTATGAGCCAGTTATTGAAAAAGCGTTCGCACGCTTATGGGGCAAAAGGCCGAAGGAGGACTCCTTTTCCTGCCTGCCTGTAGGTTTTTGTGGTCCTCCGGACTCCACAAAGTCGTAGCTCTTTGATTTACCCCTAGCCACAAGTCATCCCCGTATTTTGCCACATACGTGGGTTCGGTCCTCCAAGGCCTCTGTGGAGAGCTCAATTCAACCTGCTCATGGCTAGATCAATCGGTTTCGGGTCAAATAGAAACAACGCCGAAGATTCAACCTCGTTGCGCCTACACCTAATGGCTTAAGCCGCTGTTTCCATTTACTCGCTGACCCATTATGCAAAAGGTACGCCGTTAGAGTGTGCCGAGCGAGAGCCGACAACGCAAAGCTTCGCTCAAGGGTTCTATCGAACATTAGTGGCTTCGCCTCCGAAAGCTATAGCGCTTTCTCAGCCTCGCGTATGCGTTCTATCGAACATTAGTGGCTTCGCCTCCGAAAGCTATAGCGCTTTCGGAGCCTCGTTCCTTCGACTGATGGTTCGCATCGGATTTCAGGTTTTCTATTGCACTCCCGGCATATGGCGGGGTCTTTTCACCTTTCCCTCACGGTACTTGTAGTACGCTATCGGTCATTGAGGAATACTTAGGCCGCGAGGGTGGTCCCCCTTAATCACGTAAAAGCGATCATGATTCAAACACGGTATCCGCGTTTTGCAACGGTAATCAAACCTGCCAGGAAAGATCTACGGGGCTATCACCTTCTTTGGCCAGATCTTCCAACCTTTTCAGAATTCCTTGAGGGGGGGTTTCCACCCCCCCCCCTTGCAAGTTCCCCCCCGCACGGGGCCGGGGAAAGCGGGGGTCCCCCTCTCGGGGCCCTTTCCCCTTTTTTTGCCTAATCCGCTTCCGCTCGCCGCTACTAACGGAGTCTCAGTTGATTTCCTTTCCTTTAGCTACAATGATGTTTCGGTTCGCTAAGTTTTTCAAGTCCGAGGCGGAGCCGCAGCACACGGCATGCCCGGCAAGCTTGGATACGGTTTCCCGATTGGAGATCCATGGATCACAGACGGTATCTCCCCATGGCCTTTCGCCTTTGAAAGCGTCCTTCCTTCTCAATGCCCAGGCATCCATCCAATGCATTCTTTTCGATACAGTAGGAATTGAACCTACCGAACACCGTACAAAATCTTAGGCAATGAGTGTCCGGTTTGTGATCGCGCAACACTCAACCTGTGACTGCGTCTCCATTGGTGAACTGAAAACGCCTCAAGCCTTGGGGACTCAACCAGTGAACCTCAGAATTCATTCTTGCCCAGGCCAAGACATTCCAATGACCTTTCGGTCGTCGAAGCGCAACTGCAAACTCCCGATCAATTTTCATGGATGATTGGTGACATTGAAGAAAAAAGCCGAGGTTCCATCCACTACCAGATGAATGAGAATTCTGCGTGGGCACTCGGGTGTTTCACCTCATTTGATTTTCGATCCCTTGACACCAAAAATACCGCCGCGTTCGGATGGAAACGCGTGGTAGCGTTTTCGCCACGGAGGTAGGAAACGCCTTAGTTGAGAGAGATGAAGAACGGTAGGCGTTTTTCCCGAGGCGGACAAAGAAGTCTGAGAAAGCGCTGGGAACCCCTTTCATTAAAGTGCCATTCTCTTGTAGAAATTTCGTTGTGCCGGCACTTACCTCGCCTAGGGGCCTCTTCAGTCCCCGGGCAAACGGGTTCTCAGAGGGGATCTGGCAGAAATGGATAATTTCATATATGATGGGTGGGCTGGTGGTAAAGTCTTTAACTGGATTGACTGTTCCAGGTTCCGTAGCTTCACCTCTTCCCAAAAAGAAATTGAAATCTGCTAAGAGGAAAAACCTGAATGGAATGGAATGGAATGGAATGGAATGGAATGGAATGGAATGGAATGGAATGGAATGGAATGGAATGGAAGTACCAAACTTATACTCCGAAACGATATGAGCTAGGAGTTCGAGATTCCTCTTGAAAACAGAATCCCAGCGGTTCCCCCGGCGTGGGGGGAGTGTGTAATCCTAGCGGAGCTAAGATCACAGCGCGTGATGTTGCGTGGAAGCTTGTTGCCCACTACCCCATGCCCGGGATTCCGATCCCGGCCCCCCGTCGGTTTTTTCGAATCTCTGGCCACAACCAAGAAATAGGACATCAAGGCAATCCACCAATCAATCCCCTTGCCCGGCTTCGGTCTACAGCTCGGCCTGGCTGAACGTCTTGGTTGGCGTTGATTGGTCTTCTGTTTTGGGCTTCGACCGAAGGTTCTCATCCTCCTTCGAACTCTATTTCGCTATGAGGATAGCAGCGCAAAGTAGTCGGGATTCAAGCGTTGGGATGATGTGTTTTTGGCGAATAACGGGATTCGAACCCGTGTTTTCAAATTCACAATCTGACACTCTGACCCATTGAGTTATACTCGCCCTTGGGGCTCCCCGCAAGCAAGCCCCAAGGGCCCGCCCAACAAACCAATTCAGACACGCCCATACTCGCTATCGGATTCGAACCGATAACCCTTGAAATGGAACAGATTCGAAGTCTGTCGTGTTTACCAATTTCACCAAGCAAGTATGCTCACTATCGGACTCGAACCGATAACCCTTGAAATGGAACAGATTTTGAGTCTGTCGTGTTTACCATTTTCACCAAGTGAGCAAACGGGGGAAGCAAAGCTCCGGGGGCGGAGATCAGAATCTCTTGCTGCTCCGCCCGACCCACCCGGGCCCCCGTCCGCCACTTTCTTCTCTAGACACCCCGGCTCCGCTAGACGGAGCTTGCTCTGGCTTGGCCGGACCTGCGGTTCTTTACCGAGGGCGGGAGGGATTGAGGCGACCATGCCGACCTGGAGCAGCAGCCCCCTGTAGCTGGCTTGAGGTCGCCCACGCTTTCTCGTGTTTATCAACCCTTTCGTTTTGCCTCCTCTTTACCGATTCATACCAGTCCATCTACGATCCGAGTAACCTTTTTGCCGAGTGTGCTTGGCGCAAAGCCCTTTTTCCTGAACGAGATATAAAAACTCGGATTCTTATTATTATTATTGGATTACTACTATTCTACTATTACTGTCATTCCCAATTGATATTATCATCAGATTCCCATTATCCTTATCACTATCGGATTATTAGAATTATTGCCCTATTCCTGGCAAGGCGGAGAACCCGGGAAGAAACCCAATCCTTTGGTCCCTACCTTTGGCCTTCATCCTTTACTAGTATTGGAGCGAAAAGTATTGACCCATACTTTAGGTAGGTCACGGAGTGAGACCTCGATTTGTTGAGAGGGCCACTTCTCCCGGGGAACCGGAGGGAGGAGGAGTTCTGTTTCGTTGAAACGATGCCCTACAGGCACTAACCTGAAGGGCTGGCAAGTGCCCCGGAGGTGCACCAAGTACCTACCCCGGAGACCTACGGAGAGGTAAGTAGCCCGATTGCCAAACCGACCTACGGGTAGCCCCGGGGGGCTGTCAAGGTAACCCGCCCGAAGGGAAGGGCAACAAGTAACCCAAGGGGAGTGTGGGGGTAGCCCCGCCTCGCAGGCGGGGTGGTAAGGTAGCCCGGTGGCCCCGGGATGAAGCGCTATCCCGGGCCGGCTCCCAGGACCCCCGCTCGCCCCTATGCTATGGGGGGCCTCTCTGTGCCGGGGAGTCCCCTTGTGGTTGGCTTTGCAGGTCGGCCTGCCGGCTCCCCTCTCGGGGTATTGAAAATTACTCGACCGAAGGGAAGAGGCCCGGAGTAGGCGGGTCCAGCTGGTTTTGGAAGCCGGTTGGCTAGAAGCATATTCCTGGGCTTCGACTCGATTTCTATCGATTCCCTTCGATTTCCGTCTTGGTGATGTTCCCCATAGAAGCATGTTTGATAAGCGCTTGTTTCGATTCCCGTGATTCGGGGCGATCAGCAGAGGCCGGGTCTTTCTCTTGTTATGGAGTCGGAGCATTGTGGGATAGAATTTCTATATGGAAGGCCTTCAGTGATCAGTTTAGTTCGACCTCGCGTTGGCATCGACCACTGCTCATCAATTGCATCGACACTACGAACCACGAATTGCATCATCAAGTAATAGTTGTGGTAGTTAGCCTAAACTTCTCAAACTCACTCCTTGGCCTAATAGGCTGAATTGATGGGAAGGCCTAACTGTTCAAATTATTGGTGATTCAGGAAGTCCTTGTTTGTGCTGTTTGTGGATGAGGTCCATATTGATCGTTTAAGTGCAGGTTTTCCGTTTTAGTCGGATACCTCCATGTTAGTGAGCCATGGTTTTGCTAGAGCGAATAGGCGTCTACGGCTATAACCGTCATCCAGCCTTTCCTAACGTCATCTGAGCAAGGGAAATCTTGATTTCCCAATTTACCGGGGGGTGGTTTAGAGATTAAGATCCTAGCCATGAGGATAGAATAGCTGAGGGCTACGAGGTGGATCGTTAGATGAACCGATAGGGAACATCTAGGAGGGTGTGGATCTGACGATCGAGAGAGTGGGACAGAAGCCGGGTAGGATATAAGCTATCTTTTTCACCCTGTTAGCCAGGGGTTAGCAGTATTTAATGGAAAATTGGGTAAAAAGAAAGAAAGTTCCTAGCTGTTCGACCCCATAGGTTGGAAGCTGTATGCTTCCGGCTCGAAGCTAGAAAAGGAGGATCATGGAAAAGCTGTATGTCGGAAGTTGGATCCTGGCTGAGCTGTTCAGAAAGACCGATTCGTAGGGAATGTGCTGATCGAAGGCTTTATCCAGAGATCGAATGGTAGGCATAGAGCATTTCGTCGCCCGAGAGGCAACTACGTGGTCGAGATATACATTGCTGCTGGGATTGAATTCCAGAAGGTTCCTTGGAGAAGCCGAAGCCTTGCTCTCGGGGGTATCCTTTCTGGCCGGTGCACATCGCTCGCTCGCAGCGCAGGCCAAGGATCTTTGCTTCTAGCCAACCTTGGGCCAAGGATCGGATCTTCCCGTTGCGTGGCTGCCCCGATCGCATAGCTTGCTTTCGACAACAAATAGGAATTCCCGTCGTAATGAGTAGGCTGGTTTATGAAATCCGAGATCCGAGGCACACTCCGCCCTAGAGCTATACACGCGCACAGGCCAACACTTTTTTCTATTCTATTCTATTCTATTCTATTCTATTCTATTCTATTCTATTCTATTCTAAAGGTCATTCAAACCAGAACAGAAACCAAATGCGGGCAATTTACAACGCAAGAAAGACAACTCGACTTTGGGGCACTCCGACAACCACCGGCACCATCGGGGAATCGAACGAAGAGAGTTCGTCCGCTAGGTGTGGTCGAACTGAGGCATGAGGGATATCAAGTAGTTACAACATTAGAGACCAGACATTCGCGTTCGCGGGATGACAGCGATCAAACTTCCTCGCTTCACTCAGTAATAGGAATCATAGGATCCTCCTCCGCAATTTCTTTCACTTGGTCAATCAAATAAGGGCTGGCCGGGGCTGGCTGGTTAGATATTGGATGTTCGAGCTTCCCTCCCCGCTCCCCTCTCATTCTTCGGTTGCTTCGCTTCTCTTTCCTAATTTGCTTCGGCATTGGGAGAGGCAGGATTCGAACCTACGTAGAAAACCTTCAACAGATTTGCAGTCTGTCGCTTTTAACCACTCGGCCACTCTCCCAGTAAGCTTCGACCTTCTGAGCCGAGATCGCGAGACATTGATAAATCGGTCAATCCACACGTCCTAACCCGTTCCAATGGACTAATCAAACAAGTAGAAGTTCGAGGAATCAAACAAGTAGAGGCATTCCCCAACGGTATATGATCCAATGTGCACTTTCTGCATCCTACAGGACTCGAACCTGTGACCTTCAACTTAGAAGGTTGTTGCTCTATCCAACTGAGCTGAGAATGCTGTACATTACTAACCACTTCGCGAAGAAAGAATGGGAAAGATGGGTACCTTTTAATTAATTAACTTTTTAGTCTCCATTCCTTATATACTACAACCGGACCGCCGCGAACACTGATAAACGCGCGTTCTGAACAAGCAGCCACTGGGGGTGACATAGACATATGTATACTTCCATATCTGTATGTCAGTTATTTCGGCCGTCGGCTGGGCGGCATTGAAGAGATCGGGAGTCAAGTCTGAATAGCGGTAACGAATTTTCGTTACCAATCTCGCAGTAAAAAAGCAAACGAAGATTATCGTATAATAATCCATGAATATTCGAAAAAGCGTAGCCATTCATATTACACCTTTTACTTAATAACCACCTGCGAATTGATGACCTCCTTGTGGGGTTGGTAGCGATCGAACAATCAAAGGCTAAGTACCAGCTGTATTTGCACTTTCTCTGTTCGGTGCTTTTGTCGTTAGCACTCTTTTGTTCATTAATCAAGCGTGTTCGTTCCGTCCGGGCATCCTAGTAAGACGCGGAACACCCGATCCCATTCCGACCCCGATATGTGAAAGGCGTTTTCTGCCATATGTACTGAGAATTATCGGGAGACGTGGTTGACAGCCCGGACCCTCATGCACACTCGTGCTGTTTGTCACTAAACATTCGAAAAAACGAATCACAAACACCCTTTAATTTAATTCCCGAGAGGGGAATGAATTTATGCCGACAATGATGAGGGAGGGTTTTGATGGGGCCCGACCCTTTTTCCCATGAAAAAAAGCGAGATAGATTAAAATTGGTAAATCGATCGGCTGAAAGCCGAACGTTTGCGGTTCGAACCCGTCTTGCCTGCCTCGGTTTTGCACCTTCCGTACAATTGAATGGTCATTTGGTGGCGCTAGCCATTCTCCAATTTTGGGCTTAATGCTGGTATGTGGCATTTATTGACCGATTATTCGTTAGAGATGGGCCTTTTTGAAACTTTTTTTAAGCACCAGAAGCCTGCTGCGAGCACAACCAAGATTCGCAGCGGAATTTTTATGTGTGTTCCTGCTAGTGAGAGAATTTTCAGCTGCGGCGAAGTGTCCGCTAGCAGCATGGTGGGCGGACCGGGGCCGTTTGGCTTTTGCCAGCAGTGAAAGCATGAATCGCCTACATTAGTAGCGGGGTCGTCGGGGTAGCGTATGATCTACGCTATCCCCTTCGGCCCCCCCGGGGCTCGTCGTAAGTTATTGCTTAGATGGCAAAATCCCCCAAAACCCTTGATCCTGGCTCAGAATGAACGCTAGCGATATGCTTAACACATGCAAGTCGAACGTTGTTTTCGTCCTTACGGGGCCACCAACCGCAAAGCCGGTTCCCCCCCTTGGTGGTTGGCTTTGCCTTCTTCTTAGGCAAAAAAAAGTGGTTTGGATTCGGTGAAGCGAAGCGTTTTCTGCTTGGTGGGGCCCCCCCCACCCCCCAAACAGAAGTGTACCACCGGCAGGATCCGCCCCGCCTTTGCTTGTCTTGTCAAATGCCCCACGTGAGAACAGTTGGAAACAAAGTGGCGAACGGGTGCGTAACGCGTGGGAATCTGCCAAACAGTTTGGGCTTTTTTCTCTGACCGGGGAAACGCGAAGCGCAGAAGGTCTTCCGACCGTCTTAGCCTTTGTTCGTTTCGCTAACCAAAGTGCTTGTAGCTCAATTGGATAGAGCACCAAACTACGGATTTGGGGGTTGAGAGTTCGAATCTTTCCAAGCATGGGTCGAAAACAACGCGTAGCGTTTTCACAGGGAAGCGCGCAGCGCCCCGCCTATCGATCAACAAAGGAACGTCGATAAGTCATCAAAGTTTCAAGTCAGTGGTTCCAATCCACAACGAAGCCGCGGAGAAAGCTATAGCGCTTTCTCCGCTCCGCACCCGGCTCTGGTTCCGCTGGCGGAAATAGCTTAATGGTAGAGTATAGCCTTGCCAAGGCTGAAGTTGAGGGTTCGAGTCCCTTTTTCCGCTTGCAGAATTACGTCCTACGGCCACTCGGGTTTTGTTCCTGACGTTTATCAGTTTCTCGGGTTGTGGCCGGAGGGTTCCGGTTGGGCCGAGGTTTCCGAATTTCATAAGAATTCCGCCATCAAAAAGATCATGCAAGAAGGCAGTATCTTCCAAACAAATTCCATAATCTGCGAATCCAGCTTTGCCCCGCCACATCCTTCCTGCTTCGTATAATCCAACCAACCAACGGCAGGGACTTCATCAACCTGGCAGGAATTCATCGATCATCAAAGAAAGCCGGCGAAGCGCAGCGACCGAAGCAAGCGATCCTTGCCCAAGGCCTTGGTTGAAACAAGTCCTCAACCCTTAGCGAAGTGTTAACCGGATCAACACCTCAAACCATCTTAACGGTGAGGTAGTCATTCCAGCCTTTACTTCGCCGAATGGGATGGTTAAATAATACGGCGAAGCCTAGAAAGTGGAAGGCTCAAAGTAAGCCTTCCACTTCGTTCGCTTTGCGAACTACTTGCTAGCCTGCAAGCCAAGAAGATCCCACATCGAAGCTACGGAGACCGGTCGGTTGATGATCGAATTGTCTCCAGTGTTTGGATGCAGGACGAAGAGACCTGTGCGCCCTTCAGCCTCGGGATCTGGAATTTGATGGTGAGCGTATTGGCCTAGCCTTGTGAGACTCGTCCAATGGCAAAGGCTAAAGGCGCGCCCGCCCCTTTCTTTGTTTTTGTCGGGTAAGCGCTACGCGCAGGCAAAAAGGCATAAGGTATATTGAGTATTTTCTAACTGTTATATACCTCATCAGGAGGTAGGATGGTACCTATAGCTGAGCTTAAGCTCGCCTGCCTAGCAGCCTTATTCCCGGAGAAAAAAGCGCAAGGCGTTTGCCTCGCCGGCGGCGTTTGAGGCGAATAGCCGCCTTGCCAGCGATTAAGGCAAATAATATATTACGTATGAGTTGAGATATGTATTACATACGTGATACTGATCATATACATATCAAAAGAGAACAGTAGGAGTTAGCTATTCGATTGCTCCGCCAATGATTTACGATATTGAATAGCCATTTCTTCCTTCTGTTCTGGGGAAGGCAGTGTCTCTCTATTTCATTTCTATGGGGAGATTTTATAGAATTATAGTGAGGTTCAGGGAATACCACAGCATTGGGTTTTTCATACTCGACCTCCGAATAGTGTGGATAATAATAGTCCAGATAATGAAAATAAAAAGGAGAAGTTTTTTTCCTCTCATAATGGAAGAGGGGATACTTTTCAGGTATCCAATAACCTTTATGACTGAAAGGATAATGGGAAGAATCTTTATAAATAGAGAGATAGGAGGGAAGTCTCGAAGGAGATCATTTTCTTTATTTCAGTTATTCTGTCGATTTTCTAATTCGTTCCCTCTTTTCTTTATACCATGCTATGTCTGGTTTGATAGGATCTCAAGAAGCTTCTTTAATAGGTGTGGGATCACCGCAGGGTACTGTAGAACCAGGAATATTGACTATTTTGGGATTGGCATAAATATGTTTATGACTTGTTGGCTACCTGGCTTATAAAATATGTTCACGAGAGGGAATACGAACCGGAATAACGTCCGATCTTTTTTCTAGAAAGGGTAGAAGATTGATGTGTTTCCCTTTAATAGTTTTTAGTAACGGTTTGAGCTTTTACATCTTTCCCTTCATGAGTAATCCGTAAGAGGGGGACGACTTTCACGAAGTATGTGATTTTTCGGAGAAATCTTCAGATTTTCGTCTTTTGGATGGTTTTTTCCGGAGCTCCTTTCGAAAGGAGGGAAACCCCAAAATTAGGTCGGCCAAATTCCCAGATTTCCCTCTTTTCCATGATTTTTTCAGAAGCCTCTCCCTCCGAATAAGGGGAAATCCCCACTCCCGAATAAGGGCTCTCTTTCTCGGATTGAGTCTTTTATGCCGAACATTTTCTCCTATTTGACGACGAATTTTAGATCCTGATGCCGACGTATTTGTTTCTGTCCATTATCTTTCCGTCTTTGATATTCATGACAGTTTGTGGTGTTTGGGCAGAGAACGCTTGGCGTTTTCCGCGTTGCCACCTTTTCCGCGCTTGCTTGGAAGTTTCGAATGCATGAGCATAGCCCGTATGCACGGGAGCTTCGAATGCATGAGCATAGCCCGTATGCACGGGAGCCCCTTTCCTTCCTGCGCTACAGCCGCTTCCCGAGCTTCTTGCCCGCGTTGCGGCACCCGCTTTTCCCTTGCTTGGAAGGGGTTCTCTTCGTTTTTCAACCCAATCACTTTCAGAATGCTATGGATTTTCGGAAGACTATCAAAAGGATACGCGAGAATAGGCAAATACAAAATCTTGCTGCCAAAGGCTGCTGCCAGAGCCTCATTTTTCCCATCTCTAATTCCATGGGGTTCTTCCGGGGAACCGATGGCGCTTAGCCCGGACCAACCCGAACCGAGGGTCCCTCCCCCAACCCCGAAAAGGTAGGAATCTGTTCAAATCTGGTATCGGCGGACGGTCGGGGATCTCTATGTCGGGTGTTTGGTCTAACCCCTCACCTGGCCGAAGGGAACCTCTCAGCAGCAACAGATAGATTTCCGTTTCGCCTGCAAAGCGCGAGGCTGGAATCGTTCTTTGGAGAACACTTAGCCCAAGGTTGGGAAGCTTGGATCCGGGGTACCTCGTTTGAGGTCCCGTTCGCGACTTCTGCCCACCGGGGGATAGACGCTCGCGGTTCTGGCGGCGAAGTGGTAACCAAAACCTATCCGAAAGGATGGAGTTTCGAGATTGGTCAGCCTCTTGGGGCTTACTCGTCTTGGCCTTGCTTTTCTTTGTGCCACCATATGGTGGTCCGAATCGCAGCCAGGAGATCCGGTTATAATAGGATCTTCAGAAATTCTGGTGTACTGGGAGACGACCCAGTAATAGGTGGCCGCCGGGTGGCGAATATATATCGTTGATTATGCCCCGTATAGATGTCACTATCAATTCGAGTAGGAGCCAAATATCTAATAATGGTTCTTACGAATCTGCCAAACGATTTATTTGGCGGAACATTGATGTGTCGCCTATCTCTCCTAAGTGGATAACCGCCGTCCGTAGATCATCGGCGATAACTTTATCCCCACTGGTGGAGAGGCTCCGGGAGTACCGTGAGGTACGGATAGCCGAAACTTATCGACTATTCGGAGCCGGGTATAAGGTGCTTGTTAAGCCCCCCAGACACGGGCGTTGGCTTCGGCACAAAATAATGATGCATTCACCGTCGGGACCTTTTCCGATCCCGTTGCAGTGGTGGCTGTCTATTGGTCAGACAAGACCACGTGACGCATCACATCAAGCGCTTCTTGGCGGCCATTAGGCGTTGGGAAGAGTGGAAGGTTGACTTCCGGAACATACCGATACTCATCTCAACGAATGGGTCCGGGACGGGAGAAGTACGTCCTTTCGTCCTGGGTAAGACAATGGACTGACTATCTCTCACCGAGACTGGTAGAGATAATGGAAAGGGGACACTACGACGTGTCGGTGTGGTGGAAAGCGATTAATGTCGTTCCCACATCACCGGATTATCCGAGGGCTGTGAAAAACAGTCAGTCAAAGGTATGGAACTATGTTCCGCATCTGGGATGAGGTTTCCGCACCGATACGGGGTCCACGGGTGCTAGATGAGGCATCATCTGGCATCAAGCCTTGGGTCACCCAGAAAGAGCAGGAAAGGCTCGGATGGGGGTAGGGGGGGAGGATGAGAATCGGCGGTTGGCATCCGGTTCAGTTCGGAGAAGAAGGGTTGGCATGTTTATGTGTTCCGCACGTCAATATCGAAATCCACGTGTCCCTTGAGATGGGCAAGAAAATAAGGCTGCAGGGAGTGCAGTTCAGAATTGACGAACCGAAGGCAGGGATAATCCCTGAAGAGAATACACGAGAAGCGTCTGGGAATTGTGTATTCTAGAAGGGTAGTGGTCTAATCCACGGCAACCACTAACTCCTCCTGAAGGCTAGAGAGGGGTAGGGAACGAAAAACTACTGACAAGGTTATTCAGATTTCCACCCTCTTGATCAACTACGAAGAAGAAAACATGACAAATAAACGGAGTCTTGCTATCATGCTCACGGTGATAGGTTCCTAGAGTCAACCGGTCTCCGGGGGCTACGGCCAGAGGTAGAGCAACGATCGTTGGGCAGGCTCTATGGCTGGTGTGGATGGCGAAGGGAAAGGGTCCGAACGCCCGTAAGGGTGGTTCGCCTGGCTGCGTCGATCAGAGGTAGTTCCGAATGGGACCATCCAATTCGGCTGGTAAACGCCTAAAAAGACGGGACAGTTGTCGGGAGAGACCTTGCGGGCTTTTTTAACTTGTCAAATCTCTTTCGAGAAACGGCTAGTTCTAACTCCGGACCAGCGGCAGTTGAAGCTTACTCGGGAGCATCATAATATTAATGATCAACTCCCACTTCGCATCGAGCGGATTAGATTCTTGATTTGCTAGATTGGCTAGAAGGTGCTTCTAAGGCCGAAGAGAATAGGGAATAGTTGGGTTTTCGGGTTCTCTATCTGTTTCATAAACAATGGCTAATGAGCCGAGCACCTCGAACCCGCTTGACGAGAGAGATCCTGGAAGATCGAAGATCGACCGACCCCTGATAGATTACGCGCGACATCGAAGGCACTTGGCACGATAGCTTCTTTCTTTGATGAGCTGGCCGAAGGGCAGCAAGGGAGTTAGAAGCTGGTCTGAGGTCGAAGACCGAAGGTCCAATACGAGATGGAGCTGAAAGCAACATCGAATGAAGGCATTGAGATTGGATGCTGCTGGGAGATCTTTGCTCGACCTACCCCCCGCCTAATGATCGAGGGAGCTGAAAGCGACTGAGATCGTAGGGTTTGTTTGCCAAAATAATGGGAATGGTCGATCACTTCGAGGCGAAATAAGAAAAATTGTTTGTTGGCTCTCCGAATAAAACATGATAAGAAAGAATGCCTTTTTGAATGAAATGGGTTGTTTGGCTTTGTCGAATCCAAATGGGGGGACACGAAGCAGAGGCAATCGACGCTGAGCGAATGAATTCAAACCATTTGTTTGCCAATAAAATTCTAATTTCATGAAGAAATTGCTTATTTATTGACCCGAATGGCTGAAAGAAATGACCAAATTGGATGAATAATTCGCCCCAGCAGAAGCTAAAGGGCTATCCGACTTGGCTGGGTCGATCTCTGATACTCCAGCATCTCTGCTCCCTACCGGCACAAGATGAAATATCTCGGGATTAAAGCCGAGAGAGCCAGAGAAAAACGTATAGAATGTGCTCTTCCCCCTGTTGGACTAGGATTATTGCGAAATCGGATTATTGTTATCTGTGCTAGTCAATCATGAAAACAGAGCGATCTGTATTGATCTATAAATTTGCGTATTATAATGGAGCCACGACTGATTTGACCTTTTTCTTCCGCTTCAGGAGAATAGTTCCAATGGTAGAACAATGGTCTCCAAAACCAAAGGTTAAGGGTTCGAATCCCTTTTCTCCTGATTACCTAGCTCGGTACGAAGAGGTTGCGTTTCTTTACCACAGACAAGTATCATACTGGATATGGGGCACATAGCGCTGGGAAGGTCCAGAAAGATATACAAGGACCAGCTATTGCCCGGTTCGACAGGGCCCTAGTAGAGGTAACCAAGGACAAATGGGCCTCAGCCGCCTATTCTTATTTCCCCCAGTCGTACAAGTTCGAGATACTGGCGTAGCAAAAGTGCGTATCATTTGGGTGGCTAAGGGCACCTCTCTAGGCTACCTCCGGCCGGCCATCCGGGCCATAACAACAAATCGGAGGCGGTTCGCCCTTGGGATATCTTTTCCGCTTTTAGCTCCTCCATCTCTTGTGCCGGACGGGAGGGAAGGACGGTCAATTCCGAAAGATTTTCCTTCCTTTGCCTAAGATTTGGCCGTTTCTCCATTTCCGCCATTTCTTGTTTTGGAAATGGGGGTACTTGTTGGTTCCCTAACGGGAACCCCAGCAACTCAGCGCTTTATCTCCGGAGAAGCGCTTTTGCGCGCTTCGCTTCGAGGGTTATCTCTTTCCGGAGCGCGTTTCGCGCCCCGCACGCCATTTCTCTCGGGAATCGGGGAAGGGAATCTCGCGGCCCTCTTCTTCAACCGGAAGCCAGGCCACTTATCCACCACTTCGCTCTAACTAAAAGGCCGAGGGATGGATGCACTTCAATGGCGCAGCGACTCAGGGCACAAAGCGATGAATTACCGGTAGGGATATGTAGTAAGATAAAGCGTCGAGCGATCAATGGAAGAACACCATCGAGAAACGCACCACTCATGGTGTGCTCTTTGATAGTTGATGATCTGGCAATTCCAAGCAAGAGGGCCGGGGGGACGAGAGGACCTTGCCCGAGGGGGGACTCGATACGGGCCGGTAGGCACCGTAGAAGGAAAGGGAGGGCTGTGAGCCCCCTGCAGAGGGTAATTAGCTCAGTTGGTAGAGTGCCTCGTTTACACCGAGAGAGTCAGCGGTTCGAGTCCGTTATTACCCAAGGTTGGTTTTCCAAACCAAACACTGTAATTATGAATTGAATCCGGCGTATGGTTTTCAAATCCACTAATTTGATTGATGGTGGTACAACCACGGGAATCCCGGAAGGGGCAGAAGGAGCGAGCCCGCTTTATCCGCATGACGAAGAAGAAAAAGCTGAATAATACTTGCAAAAAACGTTATCACAGTTGAATGAGACGGAGGAAAGTGGCAGGCAGCCATCCACTTCGTGTCGTGGATGGCTGCCCGCCACTTTCTTCTCACAAAGCTTCACTGCAGCTCCATTGGCTACACGAGCGCAGCAGACGCTTTGTGTAATTCATCCACACCTGCGATTTCTCCTTCGGACTGCATCGCAGGTGTGGAACCACTAAAAGCTTGACAGATGGAGGCAAGGTTCGCAGAGAACGTGAAAAACGAGCAATTCTTTCTTTCTTGGAAACCGAAGAAAAAGAAGGTGCGCTGTCGCATGGCGTTTTCTTGGTTTATGGTACAATTCAAACTACTAGATGGTCATGAAATCTGTGGACCTTTCAATTCAATTGAAAAGCGTTGGGCGAGCGGCAGGGCGTGGCTCCGCTTGCTGCATAGCGAGTAAAGGCCGGGGGGCGGCTGGCTTCGCCTAAAAACCGATCCGAACTTGCAGATTGTGCCATTACTACTACGAGGCCCTCGAAATGCGACAAGACCACGGGTTGACCAACCTTCCTACTGCCACCGCCTTCAGGTGCGAAGCAGGGAGCCCTAGCCCCCGCCCGGCGCTGCGCGGGCCCGCCACGGCGGCCACTCACTTCATTTTCCTCGAAAGCCTCGTTCAGGCGGAAGATATAGTTTCAACCTTCGGATCTCTACTGGCATAGCCGTGCCGAGTGGAAAGATCCCGATGAAGAATCTACGATGATTCATGACGTTTGGGAAAATAGCTTAGTTGGTTAGAGTGCTGGTCTGTCACGCCAGAAGTCGCGGGTTCAAATCCCGTTTTTCCCGGTGAAACTTGAATCAGATTTCCTACAAGCAACGTCTCTGGGAAAAACCCAGTCTTGACTGCTTCTCGAATTTTCTAAAATTTAGTAATGACACGAGTTATTCTCCCTCCGATGGTCCACCCCGCCAAATTCCGTCCGGGAGGGATGGAAGGAGAATGGGAATCGGGATGATGCTCCGGAAGATGGGAATTATCCGTGCAACGATGCTCCGAAGCGTGGTTATTATCCGAAAGAAGGGAGGGAACCTTCGAAATTTACTAATTAGGGAGGAATGACAGGGAAAAGGGCGACTCCGTGGGATGTCTCGATAACAGAACTGACGGGATTGTACGTGGGTATAGTATCGATGAACATATTAAGAATTTCGCTACGACGCAGGGACTTTCCGAACAACTTTGGGATTTGAATGCGAATGATTGGGAGAGTTGGTTAGGCTGTTTCGACAAGTACAACCTGTCATTGGAGGTGTGGCAAAAAATTGCACCGCAAAAAAAAAGGGAGATTCGATATCGAAAATTTGAATGGATTCAGAGGGATCGGGGGAAGCTTTCTCGCTGAGCACGAATATGTCCTTCGTGAGAAACGAAACGATTATTCCATCTATACCGAAACCCCGTTCCTCAACCTAAAGTTGTGTTTTTTTGCGGTTTGGTGATTTTCTCACCAAACCTGAAATGGGAGTTTATAGATCATTTGAGTTTTTACAAATCGGAAGATTAAGAACATGAACTTCTCAAATAGCTACACCTGGTTCTGGGCCGGTTGATGCGAATACTATCGGAGGAGGAGCGGGATGTGCTAGTAACGGAATACCCATCATGGGTAACATAGTCCGAGCAACACTGGAAAATGTGACTAAAGTATAACCAGCCACTTTATTGGCAAATAGACATATTCCTAAGCCCGATGCACGAAAACCGAGAAGAATCGACTCGACTTTTATTCGATAATTCAGACAGGGATTTCACCACCGAAAGTCCTACCACAAGTAGAATGGCTAAGTCCTTAAAAACACCCAGCGGCGAGGTAACCGTGAAAGGAAAAACAGGGCCGAAGGATTATCATCCATCTCAGCAGCCGCGGAGAGCTCCTCCTGATCCGCGGGCAGATTCTGCTACTTCAGTTTCATGGGCAGCGTCATCGTATGCATCCGCATAGGTTTCGTGGACCTGAGCTCCTTTCGCCGCAATTTCCCCCATGGCTTTCTTTTGTTAACCCCCCCTTCCCTTCTGAAGTGTCAGCCAACTCCTATAATCCTCTTTCCTCCCCTTCCAAGAAAACCATGCTTGGTTGGATCAGTGTGGGCTGATGTTTTGTCCCACTGGAAAAGCCGCCGAATTCGTCACCAACTGGAAAGCGGAAGCGACTCACTGTCTCGTCTCATTCTCGGAGGCGGGGATGCTCTCAAATAGCTAACAGTGCTTTCGACTAAAGTTCCATTTCCTGGCACGACGGAGCTTATACTGTTTATTCGTGCAACGGTGCACGACGCTCTACCATCCCATTTAGAAATGATTCCGCAACCATTTGCGTACTTGAACGCAAACTGAATAGTAGTAATTCATGCTATTCCTCGAACTCAGACCACAGAGCTTCCTAAGAACTGGGAAAATGCTATGAATCTGTTTAAATAGCTTCGCCTCTTGCCCTAAAAGTCGCTCCGAAAATGTCACTTAAAGTCTTTTAACTGGGGGAAACAAAACCCACTAGACGAACAGCTACTAATACCTCCTCGTTATATACTGATATTCATTCCGAACTCGAAACACTAGAGATTGAAATAGCAAATAAAATCAATTCGCGCGTAAATCGTACTTATATTCCGTTGCTCTTCCCCGTCCGTTCTTGATATTTATGGCAGTTTAAAGGCTGGCAAAAGAAAAGGGCTAACCGCATTTCTGGACTTGTGCCGAGGGAGAAGGTTCCTGCTGGCCGGTTTCTTTCCTCATCAGGAGATAGGTTACACCTATATGCTTTGCTTCAGTTTCCTGTTCGGTAGAAGTTTCCTGCTTTAGGTGAGTGCAGGGGAGAAGCAAGGGAAAAGCAGAGCGCTTCCATGAAGGGAAAAGCAGATGGAAAAGCTTTAGGTTCCGGGAAAAGCTTTAGGTTCCGGGAAAAGCTTTAGGTTCCGGGAGAAGCTTTAGGTTCCGCTTCTGGCAAAGGTTTAGAAAAATGGGTTCAAGAAGGTTAGGTTCTTCAACGGCGCCACTCGAGATGGAGGCTTAATTACTCCTCCATCGGGAACCCAGGGGAACCGCTTTGCCTAGCTGATCCTTCTAATACTCAATTCCGGCAACATGAATCCTCCATCGGCAGGGGAACCGCTTCCTGTTTCTTCCTGCCTGCAAAGCCTAGCTTCATCATCTTATTCGTGATCGCTTCCCCGGAATGCTGCCAGCAATAATCGAAAGAGGATTGGGATCGAGGGGAAGAAAAAGAAGCGGAAAGCTGTTGTTCATTCCCATGGAACAGATTCGAAGTCTGTCGGGGAAGAGCCACTTTCCCAACCCAAAAAAAAGTGTTGTTGCCCTCAAGTTTTCCTGCTAGCCCTTGCCGTTGCTAAAAGTGCCATAACATTTTTATTGACCCAATTTCCCCTCTCTCCTCTCATGAAGGCTAGCGTTTTCGCGCGCGGGAACCCGACAACAAGAACGCGGGGTCTACAGGTCAAACGCCTCCAACGAGTGCTACTTTCCCTGCTCGTACGCTGGCCTTCTTGCCTTCAAATGATTGGGTTCCCCGATTGGTTATGACGCGAACCCGCTAGATCAGCCAAAACCATCTGCTCATCCCACTGAAAGCCACTCCACAAGAACGAGAGTGCTCAACGATGGGCAAGCTCCTTCCACTGAATCCGCTGATGCGTGGCTAATCGAGGCTACGAGGCACAGAGCCAAAATCCGGGGTCCCTTCTGGGCTGGGAAACCTGGATAAGTTCATAAGTTCTAGGCCCCTAGAAAAAAACTCTGTTCTGCCCGCCCATCGTCCGAATCATTCGTCCGGAACCGAGCTGCCAAGGCTGGAAGCGAGCATTTGATCCGGTTCACGCGTGAAGGAGAGGTGTAACCACACAGACATTCCGTGGGATGGTAAGGTGGAACCCCCCCATTCCCCTAATAAAATGAATGAATTCTGCAATACGGGGAAGAACGGTACGAAACGATTCCAATGGTTCCCCGGGGTAGGTAGGGATTCAGGTAGGTATGACATAATTTTTTGGAACGGAAATCGAATTATTGGGGGGAAAAAATAGTACTACCAGTTGGATGCAATACATGTGTATTATTTCATTCAATACTGAATCACCCACGGAAATGGCACCTGAATCAATTACCATTTTAACCAATCGAATTGATCGATACGAGTCGATCTTCTATTCCGCTGGATAACCGAAGCAATGGATAACCCAATAGCAGCTTCGGCAGCTGCGACGGCTATTACGAATATGGAAAAGATTTCTCCCTTCATTTGTTGATCGTCAAGAAAATTGGGGAATGCTACGAGATTTCTATTGACGGCATTCGGAATCAGCTCGAGACACATCAGTGCCCTAACCATGTTTCGACTCGTGATTGATCCGGAAGAGCCACCCGAAAAGCAAGCGATTTTCCCGCCATTTCCCGAGCCATTTCTTTTCCGAATTCCAAATCCTGCCATTTTCCCACCTTATAGAATGCATGCATGCCATTTTTCCACCCGAAAAGCAAGCAAGCTCCGATTCGATCCAAAATTCATCGTCGAATATTCCGTATCAGTCACCGACGTTATCGTATAATAATAAGAAATGATTGTTGCTTTCGCTTCCATTACGGGTAGAATTCTTTCATTCTCTCGAAGATCAACGTAAAGTAAGATTAATCGTCTCGCTTGGCATGAATCATTAGGGTTTTCTGGTTCTGCGTTCTCGGTTCCTCGAAGAGATTCCAGGAGATTTCGACCGGAAGGAAGATAAAGGTCTGCCGAAATCACAGCGGGAAGGCCTCAGGCTGCCCGACTCACCACCCTTTCTAGTTAGTTCGAATCCGACTTCCGTTCATTATGACTGCAAGGCTTGTTGTGACGACTTCCAATTCCAACCGTGGGTTTTCGAGCATACGCTGAAAGTGGTGGTGCCTCCCCGAAAATCCCGCTCAAATCCCCGCATCCCGCCGGCAACACAACGGCCCGTAAGTGATCGCCTAGATCTACCCTCGAGGAGGACGAGGGTTCATCAGCGGAGCGGTTCCCCGATGGACTACTGATCGCATCCTCTTCGGGAGGCCCTGCCCCGTGTCTCCTCCTCCATGAAGGGATACATCCATATTGGTTCTGGATTAGCTCAGTCGGTAGAGCAGTGGACTGTTAATCCATGGGCCGCAAGTTCGAGTCTTGCATCCGGAGTTGGGAGCCAAAGGCAAAAGAAACCGAAAAATTTCATAGAAATACTTTCTTTTGTTCACTGAATACGGTCCACCGGGATAACGTGAAGGGAAGCCTGCTAAGCGCCTGAAAGCTCACTATAAGCAATGCCTCAGGCTTATGGAATTCGAACAAGAACTTCAAAATGAAACCTTGAGACGAGTCGTCGGGCATATACAGAAGTTCATAACATGGAGTGTGGTTTGGGCGATGCAAAGCAAGTATGGCTTTGTATCATGGAGCAGTTTCTATCGAACCTCCGAACCCCAAATCACATCATCATTGAATAGGGTTCGGCTCAGAGAGAGTTGAACTGGATCAATGAAAGAATAAATACTCGAAGAAAGGTCTTCACGCCCTTCCCTTCCCTTCCCTTCCCTTCCCTTCCCTTCCCTTCCCTTCCCTTCCCTTCCCGCGTGGAGGAGGAACCGTCCAGTATCCCCTCCGTCTTCAAGTATTTCCTTGAATCTGCAAAAACTATCCGGAAACTCAGAAAATATCTCGTTTCCGCGTTTTTAACCAAAAAACCGAGTTTGATCCTGGCTCAGAATGAACGCTAGCGATATGCTTAACACATGCAAGTCGAACGTTGTTTTCGTCCCTTCATGGAACAGTTGAAAACAAAGTGGCGAACGGGTGCGTAACGCGTGGGAATCTGCCAAACAGTTTGGGCCAAATCCCGAATAAACGAAAGCGAAAAAGCTTCGATAAAGCGTTAAAGCGCTGTTTGATGAGCCTGCGTAGTATTAGGTAGTTGGTTGGGTAAAGGCTGACCAAGCCGCAGATGCTTAGCTGATCTTTTCGGACGATCAGCCACACTGGGACTGAGACACGGCCCAGACTCCGTGGGGAGGCAGCAGTGGGGAATATTGGACAATGGGCGAAAGCCTGATCCAGCAATATCGCGTGAGTGAGTGAAAAACGTCGCGTTAGCGAGGAAGGGCAATGCCGCTTGTAAAGCTCTTTCGTCGGGTGCGCGATTGTGACAAGACTCGAGGAAGAAGCCCCGGCTAACTCCGTGCCAGCAGCCGCGGTAAGACGGGGGGGGCAAGTGTTATTCGGAATGACTGGGCGTAAAGGGCACGTAGGCAGTGAATCAGGTTGAGAGTCAAAGGCGCCAGCTCAACTGGCGGAATGCTTTCAAAACCAATTCACTCGAGTGAGATAGAGGGGAGTGGAATTTCGTGTGTAGGGATAAAATCCGGAGATATACGAAGGAACGCCGAAATAGCGAAGGCAGCTTTCTGGGTCTCTACTGACGCTGGGGTGCGAAAGCTTGGGGAGCAAACAGGATTAGATACCCTGGTAGTCCATGCCGTAAACGATGAGTGTTCGTCCTTGGTCTGCGGATCGGGGGCTCAGCTAACGCGTTAAACACTCCGCCTGGGGAGTACGGTCGCAAGACTGAAACTCAAAGGAATTGACGGGGGCCTGCACAAGCGGTGGAGCATGTGGTTTAATTCGATACAACGCGCAAAACCTTACCAGCCCTTGACATATGAACACTTGACGTATGAACACTTGACATATGAACAAGTGTGCTTGTCCTTAACGGGATGAAACGAAAATTCATACAGGTGCTGCATGGCTGTCGTCAGCTCGTGTCGTGAGACGTTTTTGGTTAACTCCTATAACGAGCGAAACCCTCGTTTTGTGTTGCTAAGACATGCTGCTCTCAAAGGATCAATGTCATCATTCACCCCCTAAAGCAGGAACATAGAACATGGGCTTCCGGCGAACGGTTCCGACGAGCGAGCCACCCGGTAATGGATGGTAAGTGAGCCGGTACCTGGGCCCATGAATCTGTGTTCAGTCTTAGGCCGGGATTGATGACACTCCCTCTGTGCCGATGTTGCACTCACAAAAGACTGCCCGTAGTTCTACTATGGAGGAAGGTGGGGATGACGTCAAGTCCGCATGGCCCTTATGGGCTGGGCTACACACGTGCTACAATGGCAATTACAATAGGAAGCAAGGCCGTAAGGCGGAGCGAATCCAGAAAGATTGCCTCAGTTCGGATTGTTCTCTGCAACTCGAGAACATAAAGTTGGAATCGCTAGTAATCGCGGATCAGCATGCCGCGGTGAATATGTACCCGGGCCCCGTACACACCGCCCGTCACACCCTGGGAATTGGTTTCGCCCGAAGCATCGACCAGGGATCACCCATTACTAAAGTGTTCCACGCCTAGTTGAGTGTGGCCCACTTTGGTATTGGTGGTCTTCTTGGCGCATACCACGGTTGGGTCAGTGACTGGGGTGAAGTCGTAACATGGTAGTCGTAGGGGAACCTGTGGCTGGAGGGAATCCTAAAGGAAGGCGCCAGCGTCCCTCCATTAACTGTACTAACGTCGGTAAAGTCAATTCGTTGGGTAAATGGCCGGGCGCTATGCGCGAGGAGAAAGCGCTATGCGCGGGGAAAGTTAGGCAGATTCGGGCTAACAAGAAATGCACTTTCCCAGGACGGCAGATTACTTTGGCCGGGCAGAAGTGGGCACTTTCCTTTAGGGAGCCACGTGCAAATCCACTGAGAATGGAAATTTCGTATATAGAATCCGCAATTGGACCATGGAGTGCAAATCCACTGAGAATTGTCCAAGGAATGGAAATTCAATCTTGCTTTCTTTGGCGTACCCACCGCGGAAAGGCATCGATTCCGGGAAGGAATTTCGGAATTGCGTATTCTAGTGGATGCGGCAAAGGCTCGCCGCACCCACCAAGAAGTTGGGCTCGCACTATCGTATCTGTTGGGGGAGCGTTGGCTCGCACTCCCCGGCAAGTTGAACGGTTGAATCATGTTGGCACACCATCGACTTTCCCTCGGCACCATTCCACGGGTTCGATTCCGGGATAGCCTTAAACTGCCATGAATATCCCCAGCTTTAATAACCAACACCACAAGACATGCCTGGAAACGGAAGAATGATTACAGAGCAAATGGCGACGAGTATCAAGGGAAAATTGAGGATTCTACAGGACGACTTCGCCGAACACATGGGCACGCTAAGAAACTTCCCCGGCCGCCCGGGGCCAGGCGATCTCAGTGAGCTCTCGGAAACCCTTTTTGTTATCCGTGACGCCACCCTGCCGGATATGCAATCGGTAGCGAGGCCTTTGGTGCAATTCGGACCGCCGTTCGATGAGTTGATGGAAGCTATAGACTGGGCTCTCGCCCCCCTGTGGCAAACCCCGCTTCCAAATTCACGCCGAGGCCTTCAGCCTATCCTGCCCCTATTGACACGAGTTGGGATCAAGTGGGAACTCACCGTAACCGAGATCACCGAAAAGGTAAACCTGGGGTTGGACGTGCGAATATGGGATTATTTCGAGCCAAATGTGTTTCTTTTTTATTTTCCTCCTATTTATGAATTTGCCCCTATTTATCTCTATTTAGTCATCAGTTTGCTACTTTCCTTGATCCTAAGGGGTTTATGGCATTATTACAGAACAAATGCTTCTAATATAAAGGCAACGAAAGCTCACAGAGGAACCTTAAATTATTGGCCTGCTCAAAGAAGTACTGCAGCTCGTTTAGTCCCAATTCTTCTTATAACCAATGTTCCAACTCTGCTTTTGCTAAATCTTATGTTATTTCGGTATATTCATGCGGGAATGGAAGAGATTCTGGCAGATCATGTTCACCATGAAGTCACACGAAATCGGATCTTGATTCTCCTTAGAATCCTCTTGTTAGTTATTATCAAAGATTTCCGCTTGTTTCTTGTTCTCCATTAATTGATTATTTTCACGGGTGGCCCTCGCGGGTCACCCCCCCCCGCACCGATAGCTCAATCGGATAGAGTACCTGGCTTCGAACCAGGTGGTTAGAGGTTCGAGTCCTCTTCGGTGCACACTCCGTTCCCCTTTCCGGCTCAATCCTTGTGTTGTATTTGCCAACAATAAAAGTCGAAAAATGCGCTTAGCGCGCCTTTTTACCCTTCGCCCTTGCCGACGGAATATCGGAAACTTTTCATCACAACCACATTGATAACCTTATAAATAAGGGAAACCTCAATCTCACCACGCTAATCGCTCGCTTCCGCTCGCTTCCGAACTTGTTTTTAGCCAAATAAGCGAATTAGCTAACTCTTTTCCCGGCGTAACCAATAGCAGTGCCGGGAGAGTCCGCTCCGTAACCAATCAGTAGCAGCGTTGGTGGGCTCCTTCCGTCCCTAACCTACAGCAGTGTAGCGAGAGTCCCGGTAAGCCTATCAGGTCCAGTGCTAGCGAGAGTCTCGGTAGCCTAGCCGGTCCAGTGCTACGAAAGCCAGTCAGTTAGCGAGTACGCTAGGGAGAGTCCCTAAGGTAACCAACCTATGGCAGTTGCTAGGGAGGGTCCGGTCGTTTCCCTCCACTAACCCCCCATCAGTTTCGAACTTAAAGCCCTTCGGCATCCCCACCTCCAACTTGAGTGTCACTTGCTGAAACCCCCTGCACGAGGGTCGTAAGCATCGAAGAACTTCCTAATGGTATACCGCCAACCGTATGCCGCTATCACTGGAGAAATCAGTGATATTAGAAATGACAATACCGGGTCAGAAGTTATCCCTCGCACACTTGTTCCCACTGCTCGAAGTTTTGAAAACGTAGCGCTTTCTTTTTCGAAGTGTTCTTCCAGGTTGCTAGGACAATGACCAACCATTAGGTTTAATTTGTGTTTGTTCTATATACGAGATTTTTCAAATAAATGGCACCTTTGGTTTTCCCGTAGCCATGACCTGTAGCCATCCCTTGTCCTACCTGTCAGTTGCGGATAACGGGAATCGAACCCATATCCTCTGCTTGGAAGGCAGATAATCTACCGTTAATCTATATCCGCCTAAGTTTCGTTCCCGGGGTGTTATAAAGAGATCATTCCTATAATACGAATCGGCCGAGGCGCGGGCTTGGCCTTCCATGCGCAAAGACTTTGCCCCGCTCAAGCACCTAGTAGAATGTGAGTGATGGATCATTCGTGTTCAATTCATTTCATATACGATAATTCATGGAACGCTATCGATGAAAACTTCCCGTTCGTATCTCTCCGATTCAAGAGCAATCAAGCCAAACCAACAAGAATTCGGAATGGAAAAATTATTGACCTGCCGCGCTACGCTTGGCTTGATGGGGTCCCCCGAATCACCACAATTGGAAAAGGAGTTACGTATATATAACGACAGCGTGATTTATCTGAAAAACGAAGGGGTAAAATCTTTTCAAACAACACAAAATTCCAAATTCTGACAAATCCCGGCTGCCCTCACGGGCTTAGAAGGCACGTTGGTAGGCCTAATATTAATCAGCCCATCTCGTGCTAATGCGTCATTTCGCTCTTTCCGCGAAGAGATCGAAATTCGAATATTGCACCATTCCATGGCACTTCACTTGTGGCCCAACGTTGACCCTGAATGAAAGGTGAGAAAGACGTACAGTCCAATCTCGGTCGAAAGACAAAGCTAGGCCGTGCGACTTGCATGCAGGGACATAAGAATTTTTAGGCAAATGGCCCTTTTCCTTTCCTGAGATTGAGTGATAAGAGATCGGGTGCCAAGTGCCAATCGATCGCTGTAGCCGGCCTTCAACCATTACTGGGGATGGCCCACGAGGTGTAGCGCAGTCTGGTAGCGCATCTGTTTTGGGTACAGAGGGCCATAGGTTCGAATCCTGTCACCTCGATTACTGCCGCCATTGGGCAGGTAACATTTCGCTCCGTCCCCTTTTCACTCGTGGGAATCTCCCAGCTACTACAGACGGGATAAATGCTCAAGAAGTGGGTTTTCCACCATTCTTTTCCTTTGTTGTTACCTGATTACTGTCTACCATGGCGAAACCACCCATCAACGCCATTGCGGACCACTTTCCATCGTGACGTACCTTCGGGACTCCCATATCCAAAGCTGTAGGAAGTGGAGCGTGATTGGGCCATATGCCAACCTGGCCACTACTCGTAGATGGGACGATTTCTCGAACCTCAGAATTCCGAACAGTTCGATTAGGAGCCATTACACGAAGATTCAGTACCATCCCTTTCATTGACCCTCCACTTGTAAGGTTGCAGCCTTTGTGGTGGCTTCATCGATGTTGCGCGGGAGATTATCCAATTCCCCAGGAAGAATCATTTGAAATCCCTTAGCTTAGTGGTTTCTGTTAAACTAACATATTTCCCTGGAGAACCAGTAAATACTTCTGCTACCCCTCTCCCCAGAAGTTTCGGGTCGAGTGAACTCCGTCCCTGGCTTCTTCAACCGCACATCGAAGTCAGCCCGAAAGCGCAAGAGATCGATCCTTTAGTGTCGTATTCCGCTGCTGGCTCATACCTCCACCCTTTCCCTCGGCTATTGTTGTGCCTTCCCGCGGAAGAACCAACGCATGATGTCAGAGTCTTAGTATGTGTGCTACCTCTCCGGCATTTAGTGCTGCTTCTTGGGAAATCTCTAACAGGCTTCTTGGACGGCCGGACATTGTCTTTGAAGGCTAGTTCCCGCGGGAACCCGCTAGGCTCCCTGCCCTTTCTGGTGGCGGGTCGGAATCCTTCAGTCCCTGTTTGCTACTAGCCTCTCTATTAGAAAGAAAGGCGGGTGCTACGGAATACAAGGAGTCGGGTTTTCGGGTGCAAGAGATGAGGCATGGTCCAAGCCCATTCGGACAGATGTACCGGTATGGCATGTCGGACAGACATGAGAGTCAGCAGCATCCGATGCACCATGGATAAAACGGATGAGGAGATACCCCCCCGCTGAACCCCGTTTCTATCAGATAGAAAGGGCCAAGTAGAGCATCATTGCTTTTCCCCCTCCATGTTCCCCTTCCCTGGCAACGTGCGTGTTAAAGTGTTTGATTTCGAAAAACAGTTAAAGAGGCGGCCGTCCTCTCAACGCATCTTCGATTTTTTCTGAACACGACTCTGCCGGCCGGTTTGCACGACGTTAGCTGGCAAAGGGCTATCTCCTATATAGGTAGTGTCTGGATTCGAGGCACTATCAGGGTACATTGATTCCCTTCCCGTGTGCTGTTTCTGATCGGCCTTTCGCTTTCCCGTTGATTAACCAATTCAATAGTCAGCAGGATTGGCTTTACCCTTGGTTGACCGACCCAATAGTAAGGGGTTGGTGAAGGGTTCCGACCTTCCGGCACCCTGAAGATGCCTTCGCTGGACGGACACATCCTGCCTTCGGCTTCATGAAGCCAAGAGGGCTTACCAACGACTCGGGAAACGGGAAAAGATTTGATCTTTTCGTGACACCAACGCAATCTGGGCATAATTCAGAGCGATTCCGTATTCGGCGTAATATACGATGCTTATTGGAGAAAAGAATTCCAGCTCCGAATTCGAAGAGAGGAAAATTATGGATAACTTCAAGAACAGAAAGGACGCAGAGAACCAACAAAACCAAGATCACTTCTCGAAAGGAACACAGAGCACAGAGATAGATAACCAAGAATACGAAAAGGGCCTCTTCCTTCGTGAAGCTTTATTTTCTGTTGGAGATCCAGTCAGCTACAAGATCAGTGATGGACCAGTCTATCTTTCACACTGATTTGTTGAATTGATATTTCGGATCGAGTCCCGGGTTGAAGGGTCGCCACAGGGCTTGGCAGCTCCTCGGCAGCTCCTCGTGTGTGGTGCGGGTTCGTCCCTTCATTGATGATGGTTGCACCCTCATTAAACCTCCAGTAGAATAGAGATGATCGCAAGTGCTCTGATCTCTCGCGGATGAGAAACCCCTACGTGAGAATCCACAGTTAGGGGCTCGGAGCAAGAACCCTCGCCCGAAGGGCCCTCGAAGAAGCCAACCCAAGGGCCTAGAAATGCTATCATTAGAATCTAACTTCATATATCTGCTGGCAATCGTATGGGAATCGAGATAAGGTCACTGTAATGGTTTACGTCTGAGAGATGCCTGGGAAAGATGCTTGCTGGAAAGCTCTTGGTCAAGTCTTTATCTTATCTAGAAGTAGTTCGAATAGGATAGGCGGAATGGGTTGAGAGATAGCTGTATTTCGGGGTATCTGGCAGCAGGGTCTCGGGTATGGAGAGTATCGGTCAGTGGATCACGACTAGTCGGGGTATATGAAAGACCTGGTAAAAGCTATACAGAAAGGCTAGATGGAGGGCTGGAGGTGGGCGAAGATTCCCCCCGTATCAGCAGCTCTTGAGGTCAAAAAAAAGGTCAAGTCTTTATCTGGATGGTGGAGCGAAAGCCGCATTCAATTCAATATCTTTCTCAGCCTTTCAGCGAAGCTGAGAAAAACCAAATGGAGTGTCATGACAAGAACTAAAATGAAGAAATCTGTGAACATTGATTCGTGGATTCATTTGTATTTGTTTTTAACGGGGATTATGAAATCCAGACTTTGACCTTACACCTCAGATTCCACAACGAGTAGACGTTTGTGCTTCCGCATAATCAATTAAAGCTACCTCCCCCCTCTTCCAGAGGTACAGGCGGGGGAGGCTCAAACAGGCATCACATTATATACGAAATTACCTAGCTTTCTCGGCTTTAATGCCAATAACAGCAGAGAATTATGGTTGAATGGGAAAGGGTTAGGGCAAGGAAAAAGGGAATGTGCGGAGCACGGGATTTGGGATAATATATAGTGGGAGGACTAATAATAAGGATAATGAGTAGCAGCTGGCCCGGGCTCTACACAATTCCACTCAACGGTGCAGGGGCGTAGGGTTTTGGTTAACTTGAAGGGGCGGGCAGCGGGGCCAGGTAAGTTGGGGCTGTTTCTGAGATGTCTGTACGAGGTTTGTCGCATCGCCCTGAGCCTACGAATCCGAGGCTACCGAATCCGGTAGCGAGCCCGGAGACGTAGAAACGGGCTCATTACTAACGGATGCGGGCTCCCAACGCTCCGCGTGGTGACCCACCCAGCCAGATGTGGGCGGAAGCAGGGCGAAAAAAGCTTTGCAGGTAACGACTAGAGTTTACGGGAGAGGGATTCGAACCCTTAACCTTTGGTCTTTTATCCAAAGACCATTGTTCTACCATTTAAACTAGTCTCCTGTTTTTCCTCACAAGAGGGCAGGGGCGGGCCATATGCTTCGTATTGGTACGGAGAGGGAGATCTCTAACCTCGCCATACGTGGTAGTAATCGCTATGTTGCGAAGGAGACGTTATTGGCTTACAGGGAACCGCTTCCTGCAAAGCCTAGCTAATCCTTCTATTATACCCAATTCCGTGGGACCCAGAGCTATATCGTTCCATCTCTAGAATTCCGTGTAGTGCATGCATGCTTCAGGGCACTGAATGGGATTCGAACCCGGTAGCTCCAATTTAGCTATCAGTGCTGGGGGGAAAACCAATCTATGGATCCTTTTTCTGATCCTTTTTCTGATCCTGATCCTTTTTCTGATCCTTTTTCTTGCTTGGTTTTAAACCAAGCATGCTTCTCGGGGTGTTGAAGCATTGAACCTCTATCACCCGGCCCGGGATTTGGTGAAATTCCTCATTTCTCAGGCTTAAATGATCATTTCGAATGGACAACGCAGAAGTCGTATCCCCTTCCCTTCCGTATCCGCTCTTGATACTCGCCGGCCCGTTATTTCTACTCACTATAGTGCTCCCCTGCCTGCTATTTCACTTCAGTGCTCCCCTGCCCGCGTAACATTACGAGAGGGTTAAGAGCAGCGACGGCGGCGATGTAACAAGAGGAAGCTAGAAAAAAAGGGCTATGAGAATATGAGGGACTCCCTTCTAAGAAAAAGAAAGTGTCGATTGCCTATTCTTTAAGCACTCATGAGAAACTAATCTCTCCTAAGGAACCCGTATAAGAGGTATTCATTTCTAACAATCCTAAAGTCTTTAAGGTTTTGACCATTTTGTGTAACCACTGAGATGCCCCAAAAACACTGGAGTACGGAAAGGAAACACTGGTGTTAAAGCATTCTTTGAGAACCACATCCTGTTCTTCCTGGATGGATGATTTGCTCTGCTCGACGCCATCGTGCGAAAGTTGTTTTCACAATTTGGGAATTCAACTGATTTTAGGTGATCCATCTTTATGTAACATAACATGAGGGGTGCTATGAAAAACACGTAACCGACCGGATTGCGTGAAATGGGTAGATCGATCTGGTTGGGGCATTCTTTGGAACTTCAGGAAGAATCATCCAGGGTTGTGGTTTTTTCTTCTTCATGCCTATAGAGGTTAAAGGCCCCTGCCTGCCTCCAACAACCCTATGCTACTGGATCACTGCCCCAGTGCTTCACTCGACTGGACCCCTTCAAACCCCTGGATTTTAGCTGATAACTCTCCAGCCCCCTTCATTGAGGAATTATGGTGGGATGCCGAGGTCTACTGCCGGTTTTTCCACCGAGCCCACGGGAAAACGCGAAGCGTTTCGCCCAACCTTTCAGGCCTTCCGAGTTCTACCACTGATTCACTGTCACGGAGGTCCACCAGTCCTTCATGGGAAGTATGGGTCGATGCCGAAGGTTGGTATGTGGATGGCTGTCGTTAGGAAGGTGTTGGATGTACGCCGGCCTTTCCTATAGCTTCTTTTTCAATCGAGGGAAATATCCAGGCTTATTAATGTCCCTAGTGTGAATCAAACCTTCCCTTTAGAGATAGCCTGGTTCATCGGTCTGTCGAATGTGAAATTCTCGGGACGGGATTCCCCAACTGAATCCTCGCCGGCGGGCGGCCTTTCGGATTTTGTTCTCCGATTCCCCGCTGCCTTCCCCCTTGTGCGGTTTCGTAATGCTCCTCACCCACAATCCAGGGTTGTGACGTGGTTGAAGTCGAATCCAAGGGATCCGCAGCCGGATAAATACCTTTAGCTGCTAGTCCTCTCGAAAGCACAGTAGTAGCATCTGGGTGTGCGGATGTTGTAGCAGGAGCTGGGTCAGTCGAATCATCTGCAGGTACATAAACAGCTTGAATAGAAGTTGTCGATCCTTCCTTGGTGGAAGTAATTCTTTCTTGTGGGGATCCCGTTTCTGTACTAGGAGTTGGTTGATGACCCACGGCGGAAGGCATTCTACCCGATAAAGCAGAAACTTCTGATCCTGCTTGGACGAAACGAAATGTGTTGTCGATGGATAAAAGGACATCTTGCTTGTTGACATCTCGGGAATATTCAGCCATTGTCGGAGCAGTTGAACCGACTCTCATACGAGCTCCTGGTGGTTCATTCATCTGACCATGAACTGGAGCCACCTTCGATTCTGATATATCTTGTTCATTAGTAACTTTCGATTCTTTCGTTTCCATGTAAAGATCATTACCCTCACGAGTACGTTCCCCCACCCCACCAGATACAGATACACCTCCGTGAGCCTTGGCGATGTTGTTAATCGATTCCATGATAGGAACCGTTTTTCCCCGGGCATTTCATTGCTGATTGGTTGATGGTGGAGAGTCACTAGTTTCACCCTCCCTTCCCCCGGAAATCTCGTATATAGAATGGCTTGCTTGCTTGCCAAAAGCCCCTGCAAGCGGCGAAGTTCTTCAGCTACCCATTGAGAGGTATAGGGAGAGCCGAAAATCCCGAGAAAGAAAGAAAAAGCAGAGAGATAAGATATACTGGCCCTTACTATGGAAGGTCGGAGGAGGAAAGCCTTACCAGCAGGCACAGGAGCAGTTATCACGAAGGATTGCTAACCTCTAGAGCATTGGCATCTCATGAGCTGGTCCTCCTTATGTACCTAGTGGATAAGATGATCCAGGCCAGAATAGGTATCCCCCTCAGCCTAGAGAATGACGGGCTGCTCTTTCTTACCCGCACGAGTGAAAAGAAGCAGGTTATGACCTATTTGGACAGGTTTATGAGGGGAACCAGCCAAGACTTTCTACAGCTAGAGATCCCTTTGGAAGGTAAGGATTAAAGTTGGAAGGGTAAGGCACCTCCCGCCCACACGCTCAAAGTCTTCCGCCCACTCCCCTCCCTCACAATGCTTTTTCTTTCTTTCTGCCCCGGCAACGGAAATTTCGTATATAGAATGGCTTGCTTTACCAAGAAGCCTGTTCTCATTCTCGGGAAGTTCAAATCCTCTTCAGTGCCACATCGTTTCATTGACTCGGAAGAAAGCCGGCATGTGTGCCCGCCTACCGTTCAACTAACAAGGATGAAAATGCTACATCGTTTCATTTACTAAGAAGAAATCAACGATTTTATCCACAGATGATAAAACAGTAGTCTTATTGCTAAGAATCGATTCTTAAAAAGGTCGATATAGGAGGCATAATTGGCTATCGACTCCTGCTCAGGTTGGAGTAAAAGCTGGTTGGTTTATACCTTGGCAGAGTAGCTGGTCGTGAAGAACACGAGGTTGGCTCGGCTGTAACACAACCCGGAAACTGCCGGGAGCTAGTAAGGCATGCAGGCCAAGGCCGACGGGAGGTACCCTTTTGGTGAGGGAGAGGCCGCTTTAATCCTTAGCATGCGCAACTAGTCGGTGAAAGATACGCATAGCAGCCCGATTGCAACGGAAGACTGTCGAGGAGA
>NW_028239313.1:0-67887 GCF_047967505.1 Dipteris shenzhenensis | reverse complement strand
TCCACCCGAACCTGACCTGCCGTCTCCAAATTTCAGACCGTACCGTCCATGCGGAGGCGTTGAAAAAATAGAAAAAAAATTCGAATCCGACGAGCGCATTTGGCAGTGGCGCTCATTCGATGATGACAATGAAATTGCAGACACGTCTTGGATCCAGTGGCACTTACGCACTGTGCCGTTTTTACGGCACGAGTGGCCACCGGCTTTGGCCAAGTTTAAGTTGACGCGGCGCGCTTGGCGTATGGCAGTCGCAGCTGCGATTAGCCGATGGCCAGGTCAGTTAGAAAAAAACCGTGCAGCCTTTTGTGTTGGTACAGCAAAAAAATATGCTAACGCTGCGCATTACGATCCGCGTTTGTCTCCCGGGTATCGCGTCGTACACGAGTGCAAAATTTCAATGAATTTTTGTGGAGTTTTTCGCTCGCAATCGTAAGCGCCAGGGGTTACTGCAGCTGGTATGTCGCCACCAGACCATCCAGCATTGTTGAGCGCAAACATCATGCGCTTGGTGGATGAGGATGCCGAGAGAGCCGTTCTTGGCGCCATGATTGCGGATCAATCGGCATGTCTGTTGTGCGTAGATCGGCTGCAGGAGGAAGATTTCTTTCGCAGTGCTCACAAAAAAATTTTTGCTGGAATTGCAGAGCTTGTTGCATCGCGGCGTGGCGTCGACGAGCTGACATTGCTTTCGCTGCTCAAAGATCGCGCACAGGTCAGCGAGGTTGGTGGCGAGCAATACGTCAACGGCCTGTCTTTTTCGGTCGCGTCAACGGTGAATGCTACACACTGGGCCGATGTCGTTTCAGACAAAGCGAGCTGCAGGCGCACCGTTAAAGCTATGCAGCAGGGCATCGATAAAATTTTAAAGCAAGAGTCGCCAGCCTCTATTTTACTCGATGAAGTAACTTCAGCCATCAACAGCGAGAGTATAAAAAACGCCTTGGGCGAAGTCATTGGGCCACTACAGGGCGTTAAGGACGCTTTTTTGTACTACGAGGAAGTGCGAAATCGAGGCACGAAAATCCGTGGCATAGCAAGCGGCCTTCATGATTACGACGCAATCACCAAGGGCTGGGTCAATCAAACCCTAAATATTGTTGCCGGCCGCCCAGGCATGGGAAAAAGCTCTTTTGCTGTGCAGTGCGCTCAGCGTGCATCCATCGATTATGGCGTGACAGTCGTCATCTTTTCGCTAGAAATGAATTATGTTGATTTGTTTTTGCGAATGATGTCGAACGAAAGGCGCATCAACAGCAGTCAAATGTTTGACGCAAAGCTCGACAATGCAGGCATGGACAAATTTACGATGGCAGCCAATGATGTGTCTCGTTCAAAAATTCACGTGGTTCCAGCAAGCGGTTGGAACGTTTTTCAAATTCGATCGATGGCTCGAAAACTTCAATACGAGATAGGCGCAAGGCTATTCGTCGTAGACTACATCCAGCGTATGTCTATGCCGAAAGAAGAATCTCACGAGCGCAGCATCGCTGCTACAGTCAAAGGATTAAAAGATCTTGCTGTAGAGCTTAATGCGCCAATTATCGCATTGAGCCAATTAAATCGAGGCGTCGAAGCAACTCAAGACCGCCGCCCAGAACTTAACCACCTGCTCGCAAGCGGCGCTATTGAGGCCGAGGCAGATACAATCACGCTACTTTATCGAGAAAATTACTACCGCAACAAAAACAAAAATGACTTAGAGCAGCAGATTGAAGACAACGATCTTGAGCTTATTGTTGCCAAAAATCGTAATGGCGCATCCGGTTCGGCCATGACGCGGTGGGATGGACGCTTCTTTCGCATTGACAATCTTTATCAGGGGCAAGGCTATGGTAGATGAGCAGCTTAACGTTTCAATTCCGCTGGCAAACGTAGCAAAACTCTATGCATTGTTGCTTGGTATAAAGATGAGCCATGTTGAGTGGGATGCCGAGACGGCCAAGATAACTAAGCAACTTGTGCATGCTTTGAGTGACGCACTGCAAGAGTATCAAAAACATAAGCGCAACGTATTAAACCCCGAACATTGCCACCAAGGCAACGGATCAGCTGATGGCTTGCGAGTAAGCATGAGCATGGCTGAGCAGCTGCTGCAAAGTTTACGAAGTCACCAGCATGCGACAGCGTGGGCTGATTTGCGTGAGCAACTAGAACACGAGTATCGAAGTATGCAATTTTCTGAGCTTCGTAAGGCAGCTGGCCTACATGACAAACCAGGGAGAGACGAATGTTGAAAGCGATTGCAATTGTGATTTCTTGTGCAACCTTTACCGCCTGCGGCGCCGAGATCGAGACCGCCGATGGTGTCAAAACCAGCGATCCGCTCTACGCCCAGGTCAAAACCCAGTGCGGCGATGACGCTCTGGTGCTGCGCGCCGAGAATCTAGGCGATGATGACGAGGCGCTGTGCTGCCTCACGTTCACGGCGTTTGTGCCCAGCGTCCACTGCATGACGGCGAGCGGCGGCCAGATCACCAACCCCGCAGATACCAGTAAGCTCGTGCAGGTCAGCAAAGAGGCGAAGCTTGCCAAGCGCGGCAAATAGGTCTGCGCCGCTCGATGAGCGCGCGCTGGCGAAAGTGCTGGCGCGCGCCCAGGCGCGCCGCTTGATGGCTGCCGAGGCGCAGGAGTGCGGAGAGCATCTGCGCCGTCTCGGCGGCCACAGCGATGAAATGCGCCACCGCGTGGTGCAGGCGTCTGTCGAGCACGGCGTGCGCCGCGCGGCCGAGATGTATTCGGTAGGTCGCACCACTGTAGTCCGGTGGCGTCGACAATTGCTGCCGGGCATCAAAGCCTAGGCGAGCGGCGGCGGCCGGGGCGGCCGCGCGATGTTGCTGACGCCCTCCTCGTGGTGCGGGAAATGCTGCAGGGCTCTGCGAGCAATTAGGGCGTTGAGGCGGTCCACCTGGCTATCGCTGTTGCGACGCCTGCGAAACGGCACGTAGCAGCTGTCATCCATAACGAGCTTGCGCGGTGGCCTGTCGCAGATTTCTTTGCGGGCACGCGGCCGCGTCATCGTGGTGACCGTTGCTTGGTGCCCACGATAGAAGCTGTAGAGGCGCGCCAGCGGCAGCTCATAGCGCTGGTAGTAGTGCAGCTCGGTAAGGTCAGGCCTGCGAGACATGACGCTATTTTAGCGAGGATAGGCTGCCGCCGCACGGGTTGACCACGGCCTGGATGCTGAGGCTCAAAGCCTGGCGCAGTAGCTGAAGTGCAGTGCGCGAATCCTCGCAGTCAGGCGTGGTGCTGACCACTTGCTGAGCGAGGTGGCAGAAGGCGGTCCGCAGACGGACAATATCCTTGCGTTGCTGCTCGGTCGGCTCGTGCCAGCCAAAAAGCTCGGCAATCTTGGCGTCAGTGCGATTGGGCATGCGGCCAGCATCGCGCCGCTTGCTAGGTTACCGCCAGCGAAATTTGTCGCTGCGCTCGCGCTGCCGCCGCTCAGCACAACGCTCAGCTGCGCAGGCGCGGCAGACACGCTGGGTGTACGTCCCCGTTCCCCGTGGCAGCGGGCGCTCATAGAAGAGACAGGCACCCGCCACGTCCACTCGATGGCCATTGCGACAGAAGCGTGCGCAGTCATCGCGGTCGGACATCAACCGTCTCGACGCTCAGCCTGCTTAATCTGTCGCTCGCGGGCGCGCTCGAGCACGCTGACAAGCATCTCGCCGGCCTGCGCTGCCTGGCTCAGTTGTTGAAACACGTGAAGCGCGAGCTGCGTGACATCCTCGCCAGACGAGTCGCGGCGCGGCGGTTCCGTGCGCTCAAAGATTGTCTGTGCGCGCATCAGCGCAGCAAGCGCCCGCTGGCCCTCTTGAATTGATGCGCGCGCGGTAAGCAGGTGCATCTCGTTGCCGGTCATAAGCAGGCCTCTGCAAAACTTGTGAGGTAGTCAAACGTCAACATCAAGAAGTAACTTAATGAGCTGACGGATAGGCTCGTAAATTACGGGATTTCCAGGCGTATGCTTGATTTTCAATCCGGCGTACAAAATATTTTTATTTATTATTCGCCAATGTTTTTCTGCTGCATCAGAAAATGGATCGTTTTTATGCGCTAGTAAGCAGCCCCTAATTTCTTGGATTCGTGCGTTTAAATCTTGCTCATCGAGAATTAAAAAAATAGATAAAAGCACCGCTAGAATTTCTGTTTTGTGAAAACGGATTGCTTGCTCGGCGTCGGTCATTGTTTGCTCCGATCCTTTAATTAGCAGTCTTATCTTTGCGAGGCACGATGTCAGTGTTGTCTAGTTTGCGCAGCAAGCTTTGTTGCAAATCAATCCATGCCTTCATCACGTCATGGTTTTTTTTGCCCACAGCATTTTTTCCAGTAATTTCGTAGACCGTTTGCGTGGCATTCTCCAAATCCATTTCGCTTAACATCGGGCGTGCGAGCACCAAGATAGTGAGTGCCTGCATTCGAGCCTGCTCTGCTTGACTGAGAAAATTATCGCTGGTCATGGCTATAAACCCTCCGGTGGCTGGTGTGGACGTTCATAAGCGGCCGAAACTTTGGCGTTGCGATGTCCGGCGCCTCGTCATGGTGATACTCGGCAATCTCAATGCCCTCAAACATCTCGGGAAACATCAGCTGCGCTGCGAGCCCTATCGCGCGACGTAGCATCATCACGTACGGATATTGCGCCCACGGCCCAGTGCCCGCACCAAAGCGGCTGGGCGCAAAAAACTTGCCGTCGCGCAGTTGTCTCTCCGTCGGCCCAGCACCTGGCGGCATGCCCTTGCGCTCTGCCTCGGTGGCCTCAGCCGGCTTAAACTTCCCTGCTAAAATGGCGTCATGCAGGCTAAACGTGCCCTCGAGCACCGGCGCGTCCATGCGAGCCATGACGCAGACAGCTTTGTAAATGGCTGGCGCGTTCGGTCCCGCCTGCGCCGCAAGTCGTTTGCCGTCCATGCCCACGTAATAAACCTCGTGGCGGCTGTGGTCGAACTGCGGCAGACGCTTGCACAGCATCAGCGGCAAGTTGCCGAAGATGCGCAGCGACTCATTGACGCGGTAGAAATTGTGCAGGTGCGCGAGCGGGTTGCCGATGCCCGCTGCTTTGAGCATCCACACCGCCTGGCGTACCGCCCGAGCATCGCGCCACATCACGAGCTCACGCTGCTCGGCGCTTAGGCTGGGCGGGGCGTCGCTACAGAACGTCTTGGGCAGCTGCCCGCTCTTGCGCCATTCGACGCACTCGGCGAGCACCGGGTCCACCTTGCTCGTGGTTGGTGGCGTAGATTGTACAAGTTCGGACATAGGCACCTCTGTGCCTTGTCCTAATCATTGTGCGGGCCAGAATCCAATACTTTACGGCAAAAAGGCCGACAAAGGCCGAACAGCCCGCGCCAGCCAGCCAGCCAGCCATTTCTGTTGTGTCGCGTCGCGCTGCGCAATGGCGCAGAGGTAGGCCACGAGTTGCTGCGCGAACGTGATGCGCACCGTGCGTGCATCTGCGCGGCGCACTGCGGCAAGGGTCACCGGGCCGATGCGCCCATCCGTTGTCTGTCCAACGGCCCGCTGCAACGCCTGAGCGGCGTGCCCAACGCCCGTGAGCACCGCCGCATCAAAAACAGAGGAGCTCAGCCCAGCATCATCCGTGTCCGCAAAGCCCAGCGGCGTCCAATAGCTCTGGCGGTAGATGTCAGCGACCTGGCTCTGCGTAAGTTGCTGCATCTCGATGGTCGAGCACGAACGGCCAAAGTACGCCGAGCAGGTTGCTTGTGTCAGCCCGCAGAAGGTCGCGCCGCCGTGATCACTGTTTTGATTGGTAAATTTGATGCCCTCTTGCGCGAGCGTGAATGCGAGGGCCTGGTCAAACGACACGTGCGCTCCTAGGGCCTCGGAGTCCAAGGCGGGACTTCGAGGGGCAAAATGCTGTCCGTATACGGCAGCCATACCCCCTCTTTTGTGGCCTGCGCCACCTCCGCCATGGCCCAGCGGTGCCAATCGTGGCCGTTGTCGAGCCACGTGTAGGGCGGCACATCTTCGCCTGCGCGCCAGTCCGGCGAGCCCACGTCGTAGACGATGCTGCCGTAGGGCGCGCTCTTTTCGACGGCGACCACGTAGATGGGGCTGTCGGGCTGCAGCACGCCACACGCCACGGCTGCGCGCTGGTAGTGTGCCAGCTGCAGGGCGTAGCCGTAGTTGCCCATGTCGCGGCGAAACGACGCAGGCTCGGCGCCAACGGTGGTTTTTAAATCAGCCAGCCAGCCTGCCTCGCCCTCCGCTGACGGTCGAATGGCGTCAAAGCGCGCCTTGCACGGCAGCCCCGACTCTTCATCCTCCCAGAATACCGAGACCTCGCGCAGCACCGCGTCATCGTGCAGCACGCGCCGCGCCGCCGCGTTGTGCGACAGCGCCGCCCGCAGCTCGAGGGCCATCTGCACGGCCTCGCGCTCGTCCTTGCGCAGCCCGTCTTCCATGCGAAACAACGCAAACGACTTGGGCTCCAAGACCGCGTGGTGGACGATGCGTCCGTCGCGCATGGCCTTGGTCTCTTTGTCAGCGCCCATCAATGCCGCCCGATAGTGGGCCGCACTGCGCACGGCCTGTTTTAGGTTGCTGGCTCGCACATAGCGCGTCGCGCCATAGGCGCTATAGGCCGCAAACGGCATGTCGCAGATGAGATGGCCATGCGGCAGGTTGTCTTTCTGGCAGGCTGAGTATTCGAAGATTTTATGGCGCATGTGCGCGTCTGGCGCATCCGAGCCGCCAATAGGCAAGGCGCGCCGCGCTATAGCAGGCCGTAGGCCGCCCCCTCGTGGACGGTTTTGGCCAGCGCGGTGAATTGAGCAATGGCCTTGGCTTCCTCAAAGCTGCTCGCGTCGACCCAGGCCGGCGACTCATCGGCGCCCTCCGGAAAATACCAGACGACCCAGCGCTCGCCGTCCGGCAGCACCGCCACCTGGCCGCCCACGGCTGCCTGGTAGGCGACCGTGGCGCCCACGTCGCCCTCGAGCTGCGCGGCGGGCGGCTCGGCATGCGGCGCGACGCAGACAGCGGGCTTGTGGTGCTGCTCGGCGGGGCACGGCAAGGCCATCGCGGCGCTCAACGTCTCGGCCGCCCACGCTGCCGGCGACATGCGCTCGGTCAGCGAGCGCTTCAAAAGCTCCTGGTAGGCAGCCGACGGCAAGCGCACGCGCACCTGATTGCGCTCATCGCGCCGACGTCCGCCGTTTTCTCGGCGACCCCCGCGTGGTCTTTTTGCTTGCATCGACCCGCCTTTAGCGAATTTTGTGGGCCGGAATCCAACTCAATGTCACACGTGTACCCAGAGGCAAAACTTATGGCGCAATACACAGTAACGGTTACCAAACGAACGCTGGAGGTGCTGCACAATCTGTGTTGCGAGCGCGACTATCGGTTGGGCCTCGGCGACAACCCGGCAGAAAACCCGCAAACGATAGCTCCGCCGACCGATGAAGAGGTGCGGACGCTGCGCAGCTTGCTGAGCCATGCTTACGTAGAAGCTAAGGGTCAGCCGCTTGAACCACTTCCTTATTTAGAACAAGCAACAAGGCGACTATTTGGCGACAGCCCGTTTTCAAAATCGTGACCCTGGACGGCGATAACGACGTCAGCACTTGGGTCTATCTCAGCAAACCGCCCTCGTTTGCGCATACACTGGTGGCCGCACCCAAGCTTGAGGAGGCCACCCATGTCGAGCTCGACGCCATCCGACCCTACCTTGCCAGCATCGCCCGATTCGTCAGCGCCTGCGCCCGACTCGGCTGCCGCTGCGCCCGATTCTTCCGCCACCGCCGCGCCGAGCGACGCGAGCAGCGACAATGCGCCGAGCAGCGACGCGGCCCCGACGGTACCCAGCGATTCGACCTCCTCTGCGCCTGCCCCTGTCAGCCCAACGGCGAGCTCGCCCTCTGCGGACGCCAGTGCGCCGAGTGTGGATGCTGGCTCCTCCCCCTCGGATGGTGGGCAGACGCCCAGCGCCGGCACGAGCGACCCAACTAGCGCCCCAGAAGCGACCGATGCACCCAGCGTAGGTAGCAGCGTGCCCGGCCAGACGGACGCAGACAGCGACGCAGCAACGTCGCAGACCGACGCGCCAGCGCCGACGACGCCCGCGGCAGCGCCAGATGCGCCTACAGACACGCCCTCGACCGATGCACCCACCGCGTCAGACGCTGCGCCCGCCGCCGTTCCGACCGCAGACAGCACGCCCAATGCCTTTCAAAAGCTAACAGCGGACGGAAAGGCGCTTTTGGCCGCAGTCGAGCAAATTGAGAGCGACCTTGGAGCCTTGCTTGCGAGCCAGCTGCAGGGCGCCGGCAATCTCGCCAAAGAGCTGCGCCAGCAGATTGACGCCATCGTCGAGTCCTGCGGCCGCGTGCCGCGCTACAACACCCTCAGCAAAATTCGAGACAGCGCTGCGGAGCTCGAGGCTGAGATTGGCAAATTTTTCCAGGTCGACGGTTCCACCCAGGCGGACGGCGACAGCAAAGCATTCACCAGCAAGGTCGAGGCACGCATCAAAGGCCTCTTCCGCCATCTCATGGGAGGCGAGTAATGCCACACTGGCTGCACCAATCCTTGGCGTCCCTCGGCATTATTTGGGGCGCATCCTTTGGCGCCACGAAGATTGAGGCCTTGCAGGGCATCCATCCATACGTGCGGCTGGCGCTTTGTGTGGCGATAAGCGGCCTGAGTGCCGCAGCTGCAGCACGCATTTGGGGACTCATCTAGGCGTGCGCCAAAAACTGGCTCGGTCTCGGCACTGCGTTTAAGCTGGGCTGGCCATAAGCTCCTTCGGGCCCGGCGTCGCTATCGCTAGCGGCGTCGGGCTTTTTTCTTTGTCTGCAAGGACTTGCTGCTTTGTTGCCGGCGATCGTGGCGAGTGCGACCATACGACATGCGTTGCCGCCCACTCATCTGGCTTACCTGCGTCTATCTGTCATGCTCGGGGATGCAGTGCCAGGAGGCTGCGGACATCATTGAGCAGTATGGCTACACAACTTTAAAGCCGCCCAGCACCCTTTATTACGTAGGGGCCATAGTCGCCGTAAATGTTGGCTCAGATGGAAAAATTGAAATGGGCAGCCTTAAGCTGTGTTGCCCACCTCGCGCGAGTTTAGGGGCTAACTGGGCGCCCGTATCTTCGCACACAGTTACTGAAAGCGTTAAGCGCTCTAATCGTACGCATTGGCACTTGTCTACGGACCTCCTTGACGAGATTCGGGCGGGCGGCAATGGCGACAATGTGGAAGATATTGAGGTCACACTGCGCAATGCATCCATCGTTAACATCAGCGACGCCGATTTGCTCGAAAACTTGGACCAGCGCAGCGATGACTGTAAGCGGGCAATACGTGCGCGCCTGAAGGCGGGCTATAGCTTAACTATGATTTCTTCGGCGCTTGTCGCGGATCTCAGCTACAACATTACGTTTCGCAAAGAAGCGAAAATTGATATGCGAGCCCGAGCCAAGCAGGTGTCGGCAATTGCCGTACAGCTTGGCGGCGGCCATACAAATCTCACTGAGAAAAGCATCGACAGCAAGGGGCTGACCTTAGGAATTAAGACGGATAGCTTTCTTATGGCGCTATCCCTGCCGGCTGACTCGGGCGTTGACCTTGCGCAGATGATAAATGAGAGCGAGGATGCCAGAAGTCTGCACATGAATGAGGCAAAGACCAGCACGAAGACTGACAGCCAAATTGTCCTGCCCGGCGGAAGTTACGTGATGCCTATTTTTCAGCCCTCAAATTGATGGACCCGCAAATCAAAATTACAAAGCAGGGTCAATATACCCCGACGCATGGCTGGCACCATCTGCCCGATGGTCGGTGCGCCCACGTCGTTCCCAATCGAGATCGATACCAGGTGCGCTACTTTCCGCGCGGATATATCAGTGTGGACAATTACGAGCGGGTCGCGCGCGAGAGCGACGAGATGGCTGCGCAGGCGTTTCGAGGGGCATTTCCAGCAGCGTGTAGCTTGACAAGGGCAGCCAGCGAGCAGCCAAAATAGGGCATGGCGAGACGTGGACCAGGCCGACCATTTAAGACGGGCCAAAGCGGCAACCCAAACGGTAGCAGCAAGCGCGCCAAAGCGCAGGCGCACCTTAATACTATCTCCTCCGTCGAGTTGCTTGAGATTGGCACAAAGCTTTTGCGAGGGCCTCTGTCCGGCCTGTATGCCAAACCTGATGATACCGAGACGCCTGTTATGGACCTCTGGCTCATGGGTTTGATTCGCAAAGGTGTTGAGGAAAGCGACGGCAAGCTGTTTACGGATGTCCTAAATCGCTTGATAGGCCGCGCACCAGAGACGAAAACCTTACAAGGCCCCGACGGCGGCCCAATTGTCATCGATGACGGCCGCAGCACCGAAGAGAAAGTGCAGCGCGCCGAGCAACTTCGCAGGCTGCGTAAGGCCCTTGATGCACCAGAGACCTAAGCGATACGAGGTCGAGGAAGACCCTGTCGAGCATGTGTGGCACCGCGCAGGCCAGCAAGGCATAGCGGGAGAGACGCTTGTCTTCTGGGTCTGCGAGCGCTGCAAGGCACGCGCCGGCACACCCGTTGCACGTGGCCGGCCCGCATCTCGAGGGTGCATTTCGGACTTTATGCTGTGGGCGCGCCAGAATGATGGTGTGGCTGCCCTGCGCAATAGCGGCTAAAAAATCTTTGGATACGATGTGCTGGGCCGTGCCATTGTGCAGGCATGCGCAGATTGCTAGACAAGGCCCGCCGCCTCTTTTGGCAAACATTGCAAATAGAACGGCCTCAAAATCGTGGCTTAGATATTGAAATTCGCCCTCGCAACCCACGCACTTTTAATGTTTTGAGCCCTCCGCAACTTCACATGCCTGTTGCGAACGAGACGCGAAAGGGCGACGCCTTCGTTTGTGTAACCGAAGGCATCGTCTATACGTTTCTTGACGAAGGCCACTGGGAGCTCATGACCTACGGCAAGTGGCTTGGCCTGCAAGGGGCGAAACGGTGAACACTTCAATAGACATGGCGCGAGACATGGCCGCGCAGGGACTGGGCCTTGCCCGCCGTCAGGCAATGCAGGCCTACAACTCTATGAAGCGGCTTGTGCGGCCCCAAGAGGCCAGGCTTTTTTACATCGACCACCCACCTCGCGACCATTCGCCTCCGCCCATCCCCGGTGGCCGCCAGCATGATGTCTTTGTCTGCCCAAGCGAGGGCATTGCCTACCGCTATCTCGGCGATGCGCGCTGGGAGTCAGTCGTCTACACCAGCCAGATACAGCTCCCCGTTAGATGACGAGACGACAGCAAGAGCTTATTTGCCTGGCGCTTACTTGGACGCTTGGCCACCCGCCCACAGATGCCGACGCGCGCGAGATGCAAGAAATGCGAGACTTGCGCGAGATGTTGGCGCGCCAACTAGCCGACAGTAAGGGCGTTGATGAGTCGGCAAAATGACAGTGCGTTTGATACATGGCGATTGCTTGCAGGAGATGCCCAAGCTCCCAGCGCAAAGCGTAGACTTCGTTTTCGCGGATTTGCCGTACGGTGTGACGTGCGCGCATTGGGATGTTTTGCTAGATCTTGCAATGTTTTGGCCAGCAATTCAGCGCGTGTCATCAAGCAATGGTCCCTTCGTTTTCACTGCCCAGCAGCCGATGCTGACAAAACTTATCGTCAGCAATTTGACGCAATTTCGCTATGACATTGTTTGGCATAAAAACAGATACGCTGGATTTATGTTGGCAAAAAAAGCGCCTTTGCGCGCTCACGAAACTGTCGCTGTTTTTGGACGAACAGACACATATAATCCTCAGTACACCTATGGGCACAAGCCCTATACAGTAACGTCGGGGCAGTCGCCCTATAAATCTACGCTTAACGGCGCAGTAGCAACCAGCAAAAATGGTTCGTCTAGACGGTATCCAATATCGGTGCAACAGTTTGCGCGAGATGATCGGCGCAACGGCATCGGACACCCGACCCAAAAGCCGGTCGCACTGCTTGAATGGCTAATCAAAACCTACACAAATGAGGGCGACACTGTCCTTGACCCGTGCGCGGGCAGCGGCACAACGGCGATCGCCGCAATTCGCACGGGGCGAAAAGTGGTCTGCATCGAGAAGGAAAGAAAATATTACGACATCATGTGCGAGCGCGTGCGAAAAGAACAGGCGCAGGCAAAGCTCTTCGCGTGACCGACGTTGACGAGTGGCTTGAGCTAGAAGAGCAGCTTGCGCTCGAGCGAGCTCGCACCTCGCTGCTCGGGTTTGTCACCTACATGCGGCCTGACTATTTTGTAAATTGGCATCATCGTGTTTTGTGTCGCCTGCTTGACGATATTGTTTTTGGGCGTAAAACACGCTTGCTCATTTCGTTGCCTCCGAGGTCGGGAAAAAGCACGCTGCTGAGCGAAATGCTGCCCGCTTTTGCATTCGGCGTGAATCCCGATGAGCAAATTATTTCGGCGAGTTATGCCGCCAGCCTAGCTCAACAGTTCAATAGAATGACTCAGCGAGTTATCGATAACGAAGCGTATGAGCGCGTCTTCCCCGCGGTGAAGCTAAATAGCAAAAATTTGGTAACAGCTGCTAAGGGCACTGCGTTACGCAACGCCGATACGTTTGAAATTGTAGGGCGCAAAGGCCGCTACCATTGTTCCGGCGTGCTCGGAAGTTTGACGGGCCGTGGGTATAGCCTTGGGCTTGCAGATGACCTCATTTCTGGGCCTGAGCACGCAAACAGCTCAACCATGCTTGAGAAGGATTGGGAGTGGTGGAACAGCGTTTTCCGCACTAGGGCCAGCAAGGACGCGCGCATTGTCGTTACTATGACGCGGTGGGCAATGGCCGATGTGTTTGGTCGATTGGCCGAAATTAGCGAAAAACAAGAGGGCGGCGACATTTACGAGGTAGTCAACCTCCCCGCCATAAATGAAGACGGGCCATCCGACTATGACCCCCGACAGCCCGGTGAGGCCCTATGGCCAGAGTTCTTTCCGCTCAGCGAAATGGAAGGCTACCGGCAGCGCTCTCTCAAGACATTCCAAGCGCTTTACCAAGGCAATCCCGTGCCGCCAGGCGGCAGCATTCTGCAGGAGTCGTGGTGGCGCTACTACAACCCCGCAGACCTACCTGTGCATCTTGATGAGATTGTCATTGCCTGGGACTTGGCTTTTACGGGCGACAGGGGCAGCGACTACACGGTAGGCCAGGCGTGGGGGCGCAAGGGTGTGCGCGCGTATCTGCTCGACCAATTCCGCAGCAAGGTCCCGTTTACAAGGCAAATCGACGCCGTTGTCGAGCTGCGCAACAAGTTCCCGACATGCAGAGCGGTGGTGGTTGAGAAAGCTGCGAATGGCGCTGCGCTCATCGATGCGCTGGCGCCGCACATTCCAAATCTTGTGCCAGTGCGGCCCGAGGGCAGCAAGGAAGCTCGTGTCCAAGCAATCACGCCCATCATTGAGGCGGGCAACGTGTATCTGCCGCAGCCCGACAGCAATCCATGGGTGCAAGAGTTTGTGCTCGAGTGCACGCGGTTTCCGGCTGGACGTCATGACGATATGGTCGACAGCTGTGCTCACGCGCTCGCGCGCCTATTTCCTCCGCAAGCTTACCAGGGCCCAGTCGCCTTCGGCAGCATGACTCGCGCTAACAACTGGAATCGGATTTGAGCGGGCTGGCCCTCACACCCCAAAGGCCGCTAAATTAACCGAATGGCGCAAAAGAACGCACCCAAGGACCCGAAATTCGGCGTGCAGGCGGCGCCCGACTGGGCCGCGAACGCGCCATTTGGCCTACGACAGCGCGAGAAAATCGACTTTCGCAGGCTAAGCCGCACGGGTCTCAATGACCTCGGCGGCTTCATTAACGAGGAGCGGCTGCCGGAACTGCAAGGCGTGCGCGGCTGCGAGACGTACGAGCAGATGGTGCGCTCAGATGCTGTATTGGGCGGCATCTACTATGTTTTCGACAAGATGCTGCGGCAGGTGCAGTGGAGTGTCGAGCGCGCAAGCGAGCACCCGGCTGACGTCGAGGCGGCCAAATTCGCCGAGCAGGTCCTGTTTGAAGACATGCAGGGCAGTTGGGGCGACTTTATCAGCGAGGTCGGCACCTTTTTCTATCAGGGCTTTAGCTGCTTCGAGATTAACTGGAAGCAACGCGGTGGCGCAGCTGAGGCCGCTTGGCTCAACAGCAAATTTTCTGACGGGCGCATCGGTATCAGCAGCCTGAGCATTTTGGCTCAGGAGACCTGCTACCGCTGGCCCGTCGATGCGCTGGGCAATTTGCTGGGCGTCGAGCAGCAGGTGCCAACGTCGGGCCGCCTTGACTTTGTGCCGTGGCCCAAGATGCTGTTGTTTCGCACCGCTACGCACAAGAACTCGCCGCTCGGTAGCTCGCTCATGCGTCCTGCCTATCGCGCGTGGCGCCTCAAACGCGCGGCCGAAAACATCGAGACAATGCGCCTCGAGCGCGACGCCACGGGCCTTCCCGTGCTGTGGGCGCCCGATTACGTGACTGCCGAGACCACGCCTGACGCCCAGGCGCAGATGCAGCAGCTGCGCGACATCGCGACCAACATTCGCCGCAACACGCAGGAGGGGTTGGTTATGCCGCTGCGCTATGACGCGGCGGGCCACAAGATGTTTGATATTGAACTTCTATCGGTATCCGGCGTCCCTCAATCAAACAGCGACGCCATCATCCGGCGCCTTAACGAAGACATGGTCAACAGCGTCCAGGCGGGCTTTATGTTGCTGGGCCAGGGCAGCGGCGGCGGCAGCTACGCGATGCACGCAAACAAAGCCGAAATTTTTGCCCTGGGCATGACGGCGCTGGCTGATTGTATCGAGCAGGTCATCAACCAGTACCTGCTGCCGCGCTTGTTTCGCCTCAACAGCTTCCCAGTCAGCGACCTCCCTAAGCTGCGGCACGGCCCTGTCGGCACTGTTGACCTCAAAGACGTCGGCGAATTCCTGCGCAATGTCGCTGGCGCCGGCCTGGCGCCGCCGCCCGACGAAAATATCACCGAGCGTCTGATGGAGATGGCCAATCTGCCCGTGCCGCCTCGACAGAAACGCGAGCAGCCGCCCGAGCCACAGGCCGGCATTCAGCCCGACTTTGAGCATGTCCACGATGACCTTTCTGCGTCGCATCCTGCGCCAGAGAAGCGCGACGAAGGCACAGCAAACGAGGTGCCAAGGGGCTGACGTGCTGCAGCTGGATTTGCTGTCATGGCGACCCAAGCCAGCCGTAAAGGAGCGCGCCATTCCGCGCTCGCAGCCGCAACGTCCGCAAAAAGCCGCCCCCAAGCCGTGGCTCACTCGCCAGAGCCAAACCGTCAACATTCGTGAGATGGAGCGCACCAATGCCCGCAACTATGTCGAAGAAGGCGCGGTGGCTCCTGGCACCCACTGGCGGCCGGCGCGACGGGGCGATTGCTGCAAGGTGCCCAGGCCGTGCCCGTTTGTGGGCTGTCGCTACAACATGTCGCTCGAGGTCACGGTGCATGGCTCGCTGCGCTTTACCCACGTCAATGACGACGGCGAAATGAGCGGTGAGCCGAATTGCGTGCTCGACTACGCCGAGCGTGGCCCGATGACCCTCGAGGCGGTGGCCAAAACGATGGCACTCACCCGCGAGCGCGTGCGACAAGAGGAGGTGGCGACCATGAAGAGGGTTCGGCAGTCGGGTAAATTTGTGCCGCTGGACGCCGAGGCAGAGGTCGAGCACACGCGCTGGCCGAATGGCGAATGGGGTGAGGATTGATTCGCCTGCTGAGCTATATCCGCAAGGCCAAACAACCACCATCGCCGCGCGCGCTCGAGAAGCTGGCGGTGCAGATGGAGCAACCTTTTGCATTCAGCTTTGCCAGCGGGATGACCAAATTCGCTCAGTCTGTCAGCCACGCCAAAATGGAGCGTGCTGTGCGCAGCGGCGACTACCGGGATGTCATGCGCACCGTCGACTGGGACACGCTTGAGCAGGCACTGAGTGGCCTGAATGGCAACATTCGAGGCGCCGCCGCTAAGGGTAGCGACTATGGTGCTACGGAGGTCGGCATGGGCGGCCGCGGCAGCGCTTTACGGCCAGAGCGAGTCTCGGCCGACCAGATGCGCGCCATGACCCTGGGCGCCGACAACCCAAGCATCAAGGCCTACGCCAACACGCGCACGGGCGATCTCATCCAATCGATAACAACTGATTTTCAAGCGCAGGTGCAGCGCACAGTTGGACGCGCGCTGCGCAACTATGAGTCGCCTCGGTCCATAGCAGATACGCTCATTGACAAAAATCTGCCGCTTAATGACAGGCAGTCGCAGGCCCTCGACCGCTATACGCAGACGGTCTACGAGGAACATGGGCAGGGGCGTGTCGCATCCAAGTTGGTCGATCAATATGCCAGTCAGCTGCAGGACCAGCGCGCGATGATGATTGCGCGGACGGAAAGCAGCATGGCGCTTAACTATGGGCAGCAACAGGCTTGGCAGGCAGCCAAAGATGAGGGGCTGCTGCCGGCGAACGCGAAGCGTGAGTGGGTTACCGAAACCAATCCATGCGACGTTTGCGCGTCGCTCAGCGGACAAGTGCGGGAGCTAGATGAGCTATTCGAGGATGACGAGGGCAACACGTATGAAAATCCGCCTGACCCCCACCCGAGTTGTCGCTGCCAAACGGCCATACTTTACTAATGCAACCCAACCTTTTCTCTACTATTCGTTCACAAATCAAAGTTGCACGCGGCCAAATATACTCACTCGGGCGACACCGCCTTATGTGCGGCGACGCCACGAGCAAGGATGATGTGCGCAAGTTGCTCGCCGGGGATAGACCAACGCTGGTCGTAACGAGTCCTCCCTATGCGGATGCGCGAGACTACAACGACCCTATTGCCTGCTGGGATAGCATGATGTTGGGCGCGTTTGATGGGCACGGCTTTGCTGAGGACGTGCAGATGCTAATTAACTTGGGAGTAATTCATAGAAACAATGAGTGGGTGCCATACTGGTGGCATTGGATGCAGCAAATGCGCGCAAAAAAATGGCGCCACGCTGGGTTGTATGTTTGGGATAAGCTATCTGCATATCCAGGTAATGCTAATTCCCGTCCTCGCCCGTCACACGAATTTATAATCCACTTCAACAAGAAAAATATTGCAATCAATGAAACCATAGCCTGCAAGACTGTCGGTCGTACGGGTGGATCTTATGGCTTAAAAGGGAAGAATAATGAGCGTCGCACAGACCGCAAAGGAGCGGCGACCAAATCGATGAAAGTTTCAGACAGCGTGATTCGTTTGCAATGCGAAAAGCAAAACAAAACCAAGCATCCTGCCGTGTTTCCTGTGGCGTTGCCGCGCCATCTGATCGCTATTTACAAGAGGCCGCTGTCAAAGGTCTTTGAGCCGTTCTGCGGCAGCGGCACAACACTCCTGGCGTGCGAGCAGGAAGGCGTTGCGGGCTTGGGCATGGAAATCAGCCCGCAATATGTCGATATGGCAATTGCGCGATGGGACAAAGCTTATCCGCACCTGGCGGCTAGGAGGCTTGCGTGACATGGCTCTACCTCCCACCGCAGGTGTGTCGCTCTGCAGCGGGATCGCAGGCCTGGACCTTGGACTGCACCGCGCTCTGGGCGGAAAATATGTCACAAGATGCTATGTTGAAGGGGAAATTTTTGCCGCCGCAACGTTGGTTGCGCGTATGGAAGACCAGTCCATATGTACGGCGCCTATCTGGAGCAATGTTAAAACGTTCGACGGCAGACCTTGGCGCGGCAAGGTGGATTGCATCACTGCCGGATTTCCGTGCCAGCCATTTTCATCGGCCGGCAAGCGACTCGCGGACAAGGACCCGAGACATCTCTGGCCAGCTATCGTTACCATTATTCGAGACATACAGCCGCAATGGGTGTTCTGCGAAAACGTTCCCGGACTCATCAATCTCGGATTGGCGCAAGTGTGCCAAGACTTGGAAGGCATGGGTTACCAAGTTGAGGCGGGATTATTTAGCGCGCAGGAATGCGGCGCTCCGCATATTCGGCAGCGACTCTTTTTGTTGGCCCACAGTGACAATAAAAGGCAACTACAACAAGGCCGGCGTCAGCGCACGGAGCGGCAATGGCCTTGCGACGGCAGTGTTGATGTGGCCCACGCCCACAGCGCAAGATGGCAGCGCCGGCGGCGGCCCATCAGACCTGAAACGTCAAACAGTTCCCCTGCGTGTGGCTGCAATACAGAAAGACGATGCGTGGCGAATGTCATTCAAGCAACGCCAGACAACTCAATTTTTGTGGCCCACACCAATTGCCCACGATGCGCACAAGGGCCATGCGAGCAGATCAATGCGCGGCAGCAGCAAGGCGGGTTGCAGCAACCTATGCGACATGGTGTTGGTGGGGACCGACAGCAAAAAACAATTGTCTGCCGCTTGGGTCGAGCTGCTAATGGGTTTTCCGGCAGGATGGACGGACCATGGAGGAATGGATGGGAGGTTGGGATCGCGCGAGTGACTGCCTTCGAAATGAATAGGTCAGACCGCTTGCGCGCACTGGGCAACGCAGTCGTGCCCGCCACGGCGCAGCTCGCATTTGTCACGCTTTATCGACGCTTCATTGGCTCGCCATGAGTTTCAATCCATAATTCCATCAGTTCGCCGCGATTCTTCTCAACTTCCTTGCGAATCAGCTTAATTTCTGCCGGCTTCAATGACGTTTTGCCCTTGCTAATTGTCATGTCATCAAGCCAAATTTTGAGGTCATTCTCACTCGGCCGACCGCCGCGCAAAACATGCACGTGAGGCCTTTCGTTTGCTGCTTCTTTGGTGTGTACGTGTACGTCCATGTTGTTATACCTGATAAAGTTTTTTGACTTGTATTTAACCATGCTTGGCCTCGCCAAGACATACACGGCTACTAGCGCGGCGGGTTAAGATTGTCATGGCGGCGCGCGTTATTGCCGCAGCGCGCCTAGTATGATGCATGCGGGTATGACTGACGCCATCCCGCCCACCAAGCCAAAGCGCATCCTACACGCCACGAAAGTGGGCCCAGTCGACATGCTCGCGGCCATGCGTCGATGTGCCAACGGCGAGTCCGCATCGGCTGTGGCCAAAGAAATTGGCATCAGCCATCAGACGCTAATTCGCTGGTGGACAGAATACAGCCGAGACCTAGACCGACTTGATGACATGCTTCGGGAGGCCAACACGGGCGAAGCCTATCAGGCAACGCAGGAGATGGCCCGACATGTAGCCGAGGCCGAAAAGGCTTTAAACCGTGTGCAGTCTGCGCTCGATGTTGAGCGGCAAAAGCTGCACGGTGCACGTCGAAAATGGTTGTCCAACAACATTTTGACGAAGGCAGCTCGAACCATTGCTGCGCTTATTGCCAGCCGTTAAGAGAAAAAGGTGCCGTAGACCATATAGTGGTGCATCGCATTGCTGCCCAACGTCCAGATATGCCTTCCAATCCAAATCGTAACAGACGCCATAATCATCAAAGAAACGATAAAGCTACCTTGATCACGGGAAGCTTGCTGCGCGTCCATGTGCTCTGCCATGCGGCGTATAGTGCCGCGAGCTATTTGAGCATCAAGGTCAAGCGACAATTCAGCCTCATGACGACCATCCTGCTTTCCCATCATGTAAAATTTTAGCCGCAACTCGTGCTCGGCATCTGTCTCGTCTGGCAATTTTGTAATCTGCATGTTAATGCTCCCCGATGTGTGCAAGTCGCACTCATCTCAACATACCCCGCTTCGTCTTTCGTTGGCTGTCAAAATTGTCGCGCTTAGGTGGGCGTCGGCCTACATTGTGATCTATGTCGCATACCAAGTTTTTGACGTCCCGCCGTCCAGTGGTAGAGCCCGTCTTGCGGCACAAGCTGCCGTGGCGGCGGCACCTATTGCATCGCACGAAAAGCGAGCCAGTGGTGACCACGTGGGGCTACGCATCGCGCGACCATATTCTGCACATGCCGACGGTTGAGGAGGCAGAGGAATTTTTGACTGCGCAGGTTGATGAGGCGACGCAGGATATTCCGGTGCCGCGTGTTGAGACTGACTCAGTAGAATATCGAGCGAAATGTTTTGCATGCCACTGGGCTGCAAAGGCCGTTTGGCGTCATTTTTGCCGTTTGCTCGGTATTGTATAGCTCTGTGCGCGTCGACTTTCGGTAAACAAATTTAGCTGACAGGCCTTAAAATAAACAAGCACCGCAAAGTTCAAAACAATAAAGCCAGCGCAACAGGCAGCAAAAACGGTCAAAACAAAAGCGGCGAATAGGCCCGAAGGATTTGCGTCTAGAATGGAGCTCCAAATGCCCGCGTTTAAAATTTCGCGCAGTGTCATCTTGTACCTTCCTTGCGGCGCCTAGTTGGCCGCTTTCCGTTTCTATACTTCACAAAATAAGGCGTGAGCATGGCATAAGAAATGCCTACAAAAGCAATCAATGGAGCGGCAAGAGCCAATGTGAAGGCAATTCCCACCACGGGGCATTCATTCAGCGCTTTCCAAAAATCTATATTCGAAAGCTCAGCGATAATTTGTCTGTGAGAGTCAGGCCAAATCCCCATCTTTAAACCTCTTTTCAGCTCCATCTTGCACGGACCTCAAGCATTTAACGGTGCGTCATATTGCCGCCCTGCGCTAGATGCTCCACAATCTGCTTATGCCCACCGCTCAAAGCCTACTCGCGCGCGCCAACGCAACCATAAACGCTCGTCATATAGACAAGGGCAACAAACCCTTGGGCGCGGCATTCTCAAGAGCACGCAGAATTGGTCGAGAGACCGGCAATGACAGCAAGGCGGTCACTCGACGGCGCGTTAATGATTACCTGCGCTCAGCTGGACACGCACCCATAGGAAAGTCTGACGAACGCATCAGCAAGGGCCTGCTTGAGCGTTTCCGTGCGTTGACTGCCTTGGAAAGGGTCGACGTAGGCATCCTGATTGAGCAAGGATTCAGCCCGCAGGAGGCTCGAGCACTAGCGATGGCCGGCACCTCTGGCGCCGTGCGCAAAAAAGCAGAAGGCCAAAGCTATGCCGAGGCCTACGTGCGCGAGGCACAAAAGAGACTGCCGAGCGACATGCACGCGCTTATCCACAAGGTGGCTCGAGGGCGCTCTGGCGGCCATGCCAAGGCGCAGTCGGCCAACACGGTGGTCGATGAGCTCGCAGACCAGGGTGACGAAGCCGACGCGCTGTGGGCCAAACGAATTCGCCAAGACCCCGGACAGGTGCCTGGCAGCGACGTCAAAAAAGCGCCCAGCCTTGGCGAGGTCGGCAATTTCGGCGCGCCCGCCGGCAGCAAGCTCAAATTCCAAATCAAATGGGCCAGCGACGGCAGCGCGACGCCCCCCAAGGGCGTGCAGGCCGCGTGCAAGCGCGGTCTTGAGCTCGCGCCAAAATATGGCGGCAGCGGTCTTACCGAGGGTGCCAAGGCACGAGCTAGGTCAATGGCTGCCGGCAATTCAATCTCTGCGGCCCAGGCGCGCAGGATGCACGCCTACTTTTCGCGTCATCAAGGCGACCGCAAGGCCGACTGGGCCAATCCACCTACGCCGGGATATGTGGCCTGGCAATTGTGGGGCGGCGACGCGGGCCAGGCCTTTTCTCGAGCAGCGAGCGCAAAAAAAGAAGCGGTGGCCAAACGCGGCTTTGGGATTGATGCGCAGTCGACGGCCTTCCTGGATGCGCTCGCAGCGCGCCAGCCCAGCGCCGGCGACCAGCTTCTAGACGCAATGCTGAAAAGCGCAGACGCGCCGCACGAAACGCCAGCCGAGGCTGCCGAGTATGAGCGCCTCTGGTACGCCCAAGAGCTCGTGCGCCGCATGGATGACGCCATTGCAACGGGGCTGTCGGTGGCCGATGCGCGTGAGCGAGCAAGCGACCAGCTGGCGCGGCAGAGCCAAGGCGACAACCGTGCAGCGACGGGCGACCCCGACATCGCGCGAGAGGCGGGCCTGCGCCTGCAGCTTAACGGCGGCGCTCAGCGTGTGCCAGGGTATCTCAGCTTTGACACCTATCCCTATGACCACGGCACCGTGCTGCATGACATTGAGCTTGGCATCCCCGTGCCATCCGCGTCGGCGGCCTCGGTGGCGGCGATACGCCCGCTTGACGGCCGCAGCCCTGATGCACTGCCCGGCCTTCTGCGCGAGATGCAGCGCGTGCTGCAGATAGGAGGCACGGCAGATTATCAGGGCCCGTACATCTCTGAGCAGCAGCTTGCGGCCCTGCCCGGGCTGAAAGTGCTAGGAAGCGAAGAGACGCGCGGCGAGCAGCGGCTGTTGCTCAAACGCATTGCCGCCCAGCTGCCAAGCGCCTACGGCGTCGACCCGCACCTGTTTGGCCATGCAGAGGAACGCCCTGGCGACATCGAGCGTTCGCAGGCAGCACATGGCACAACTCCGCCGCCGGCCGATTTGGCGGTTGCCAATTTGCTAACAAAATCAGAGCAGCAGGTTGCCGTGCAGATTGGCGCTCGCGTGTTCAAAAAAGACCGATGGGAGCAAATCGTCTACGGCGTGGTGTTGGCGCCAGACGAAGAAGATAGCCAGGGCGACGTGATAAGCGCCGCTGAAATTCAAAAGACGGCGCATCGATTTCTTGAGTCGCGCATGGTCGGCAATGAGCACATGGGGCCCCTCGATAACGCGACAGTCGTCGAGAGCTATCTCGCGCCGCAGGATCTCACATTCACAAGTCCCAAGGGAATTGCCCAGGTGGTGCCCGAGGGCGCGTGGGTGATGGGCGTGCACATTGCCGCTGAGAAGGACTGGCAAAAAGTCCTAGATGACGAATTTACGGGGTTTTCGGTTGGCGGCTTTGGCGATCGCACCGCGCGCAATGATTAGCGCGCCCAAGTCAATTTGCCTCTACGCGCCAACCCAAGCATATTTGTCAAATGCCTAACCCTTCGGCCAGCAAACGCCATCGACTCGCCAATCTGCGCGCGCTCGAGGTTTCGTGCGTCAAGGCGGGCGCAAATCGCAGGCCGTGGATTATCACCAAAAGTGCGGAGCCCCATGTGGCAGATGCGCCCATCGCAATTCCACCATTTTTAAGCGACGAACAGCGCGAGGCTACGGCCGCCTACATTGCCCAGCGCAATGCCCAGGTGGCCAAAAGCGACGGCGAGACCTCGACACTTGGCGATAAGCAACACGCCGTGCTCGACGCCGTTAAGCGCCTCGTCGCCCCCTTCGCCGAAACCCTCAGCATCGATGACCTTGTCGCCATGGGCGCGCAGGCTGGCCTGCAGGACACCGAGGACGCTGAGGATGACGACGAGGATGATTTTGACGACCCTGACACGGTGGGCGAGGAGCCTGTCGTACACTCCGAGGAGACGCCCATGGATGTAGCAAAAGATATGAATTGGCAGGTGCCAAAGCCCGAGGGCGTCAGCGATGACGACCACGATAAGGCCATGAAGGCGGCGAAGGCCGCGTACATGGGCAAAATGGGCAAAACCGACAAGGCAATGGACGACGACGAGGATGAAGGCGTCGAGAAAGCCGATGACTGCAAGGATGACAAAGTGAAAAAGAGCGCCGAGCAGGAGATGTCCGCCGAGCACCAGGCCTATTTTGGTGAGGTCCAGAAAAAGCACGAGGCGATGATTGCCAAGTGCGCATCGCTTGAGGGCCAGATTGCCGAGATGCGCGACGAGAAAGTGCTAAAGAGCTACGAGGAGCAGCTGGCGCGCGACATGCCGCAGCTCAGCATCGACCGCAAGGCGACCGCGGCGGTGCTCAAAAGCCTCTCGGGCAACAAAGAGGCGCACGAGCAGTACCTGGCGACGCTGAAGGCTGCGCATGAGCAGGTTGCGGTGGCGAAGAGCTACGGCGGCAGCCTGTATGGCTCGACGCGCGGCGCCCCTGGCGTGCCAGCGGGCTATGCTGCTCAGGCCAACACGTCGCGCCAGCAGCTCGACACGCTCATCAATCAGCAGATTCAGAAGAGCGGCAACACCGACAAGAGCGCGGCATGGGCCGCAGTGCTGAGCGACCCAGAAGCTCAGCGCCTTTACGAGCAGAGCAGCCTCGAGGGAGACCTGTAATGGCATTGAAACAGTACACCAACACCTGCGGCCTCTACGCGCTGGGCTTTGACGCCTCCGATATGGGCAGCAATCTCTACACAGGCGTTGTCGTTGGCGCCGCGCCCGAGGGCATGGCGGGCACCGAGGGTGCCGCGTTGCTCAAGCCCGACGGCAAGCTGCCATTCTTCGGCATTCTGCAGTCCTATGGGCCGCAGGGTGAGCCGACTGAGGTGGCGCGCGCGGGCATTTCGCCGGCGCTCATCAGCAGCAAAGCTGCCGGTGGCGAGATCGGCCAAAAGCTCAGCGTGCAGGAAGACGGCTCGTTTTCTGAGGCCGGTGGCTCGTCGTATGACTGCGTGGCCATGGTTGCCTACGAGGCGGGCCAGCAGGTTACGGTCGACCTCGGCCGCTAAGCTTAAACTGCAGCAAGCCTAAGGAGGGCCGGCAGCGTGCCAATGCTTTTGGAAGTGCACATGCCGGCCCCCATAGGACCGCCCGCGCGCTATGCCGCCATCGATGTTCGCCCCGCCGTTTTTAATCGCGGCCAGGGTACCGGCACGCAGGGCGCCAACAGCCCGTTTCAGGGCGAAAACTACAGCATTGTTAGCTGCGGCAAGCAGGACAACACGTTCCGGCTGGTTTACGCGGCCGATGGCAATGACGTTGCGACCGCCAGCTGCGACTACGACTATCCTGTCGTCGGCATGCTTGTGGTTAAGCAGGGCGCGACGCAGGGCGTGCTGCAAAAGGAAGGCCGCGTAGCCGAGGTCCAGGGCCTCGAGCCACAGAAGCGCTACTTTCTCGGCGAGAATGGTCAGCTGGTCGCGCCGCCCTTTGTGCAGGGCCAGGTGCGCTATGTCCAGCAGGTGGGCTACGGCCTTGATGACGGCACGTTTTACCTGCAGCCCACCGGAATTATCTACCAGCGCGATACGGATGACGGCGTTGAGGCCACCTTTGTCGATGACGGCACGCCCGTGCTCGACCGAGCCTATGCGCCACAAAACGTCTACATCGATACGACCACGGGCAACTGGTACGTGCAGCAGCCCGCCGACGCGCAGCCGTCGCAATTCTTCGTCGGCGCTGGCGCCCCGGGCACGGCGGCCAATGTCACGCCCGTGCAGGTCTACATCGACAAGTCGACGGGCGGCTATTACGTCCAGGACCTCAGCGCAGCCGGCGACAGCAAAGAATACGCACCGCTAACAGGCGGCGAGGGCGCGCCGACGCTCGCCAACGTGCGCGAGTACCGTCGCATCTATGTCGACAAAGATACTGGTCAGGCCTACTACGGCGACGCGGGGGATGGTGGATCATGACTTGGCAGCTAGCCTTCAACGCTCGAGGTGAGCAGGGCCCGCCAGGTGCCAGCATCATTCCGGGCGACGCACCGCCGACCTCAGCTGATGGCAACGTCGGAGACTTTTTTCTCGACCGCTCGCAAACCCCACCTCTGCTGTATGGCCGTAAAAGCGATGCGGGATGGCCCGACAACGGCACCGCGCTCGGCGGCGCACCGGGCAGCAAGTGGTTTGTCGGCGATGCGATACCGGGCCCGACCTTTTACCAGCGCGTCGGCGATCACTACCTGCAAAATGGCACGGGCGACGTATACGAGCAGCAATCGACGGGTTGGGTCAAAGTCGGAAATATTAGCCCAACGCCATCTACAGTGCCCGGTCCGCAAGGAGATCAGGGCGAGCAGGGCAACCCCGGATTGAGCGTTATAAGCGGCGAAACCGACCCAGACGCTAATACCGGCGTCGATGGTCAGCCCGCGTATATCAATACCAATACGTGGACAGCCTTTGGCGCACGCGAAAACGGCGCGTGGCCTACTGGGCAGACGCTCAAAGGGCCCAAGGGCGACCCATCGACGGTGCCTGGCCCGCCTGGCGTCGGCAGCCGCATCTATCACGGCTCAGGCGACCCTCCGCAGGGTCTGGTGCTTAACAGCGGCGACGTCTGGTTCGACGAGGATAATCAGAGCGTCAATTTTGTTGGCGACAACACGCAGACCGCGACGCTTGGCATTTCCCTGTACCGCCAAGACATTGGCATTCTCGCGTTGAACAACCAGCAGATGAACGAAGGCGACATTTATGACCTGCACGCCGCAGGCAACCCAGACATTCGCGCCTTCCAATACATCTTCCCGGCAGACGGTGTCTGCTACGGCGTATTTTTCAACCTACAGGTCGACCAAGACTGCCAGATTGGCTGCTACATCAGCCGCTATCATCCTGACACCAATGCGTATGACGATGCTTTCACGCCAAACGACAACGGCAACCTCGCGCAGGCATACGTAAACCCCGAGACGTACATCAATTTAATCGAGCTTAGCCCTGACCAGCCGCTGCCGTTTAAGAAAGGCCAGTGTGTTGCCGCTAAAATTCACATGCACAGCGGCTCAGCCAACGTGAATGTCACTGGCATGATTCGGATTGGGTACCAGGTGGCCTAATGACATCATTCTCAGACAGCTTCATCATCAAGGGACAAAAGGGCGACCCAGGTCCGCCAGGCGCAGACGGCGGAGTCGGGCCGGCCGGGTTTACGCAGCTGACCAACCAGGCAGCCTGCTACTACGGCATGCTGCAATCCTACGGACAGTCGCTTAGCTCGACGCCACAGCCTTTGCAGAATGCAAACAGCAACGCGCCGAATCTGATTTTGTTTGGTCAAGGCAGCGCGTTTCTTGGACTTACGGCTACCAATAACGCGGCCGCCTGCACTCTCGCGCTCGTTGACACCACGAACAACTCGACGGTGTGGTCAGACACAGCCAGCGGAAACTACACAAGCGGACTTTTCGACCCGTCGCAGTACCCAATTGTCGCGCAGCGCGTATACCAGCTGGTCATCTCGGGCGGCGGCTCGTCTAACGTCAGCGTCAACCCAGTTTTTCTGCAGCCGTCCGTTTTAAGTAACGCTGGCGTCGGGATTTTGAGCGGCTTTACCACCCCCGTGAATGCGCAGTTTGGCAGCACCACGCAGTATTTTTACCCCAGCTCGACGCTCAATCCGAGCGACAACAAATCGACGACATACACGCCAATTAGAAATGGCGCGCTGTTAGGGGCGACTGTATTCTATCTGCCCAACTCGCAAGACCAGGGCGCGCAGTCGGTCGACATCACCATGTATTCTTACGGCCAGAACGGCAATCCCGGCCCCATCATGGGCACGTTCCATTGCACCAATTCGGGCGTGCCTCAGGCCACATCGCTCAGCGCTCCGGCGGCCATGTATCCGAACGTCAACTATTACGTCGGCGTCAAAGGCGGCGGCGTCGGACTGGTCGACGTTAAATTCAATATTGTTGTGTGAACTATGAGCAAAGTCTCAAAGCTGAAGCCTGCGGGCATCTCACAGCATGAGCTCATGCAGCTCAACCAGGCGCAGGCCGACATGTGTCTCGCGCAAGAAAAATTCAATCATCACCTGACAAAGGGTCACCTGCTGCAGGCCATGCTTGACTGCAACAAACTGCAGGCCGAGGTAAATTTGCACAAAACGCAGGAGACCGCCCGCGTGCAGGCGGAGCATCATGTGACAGCCGAGAAAGAAGCCCTCGACCATAAGGTTGCCCGCGAGAAAGTGTGCCGAGAGTTGGCAGAAGAGCTGCGCCGCCGCTACTCTGTAGGGGACAAGTTTGCCATCGACCCAATGACGGGCGAATTCATCGACTTAGGAGCGTGAGACATGGCCGTTCGTCGCCCGATATATTTCGACCTGACCAGCGGCAACCTAACTGAGGCTGCCAGCGCCGACGCTCTGACCATCGGCCAGTATCAGGCGCTGGGCATTTCTGGCGTGGCTTTTACGGCAAATGCCTGTCTCATCTCGGGCGTGCAAGATCCGGCCAATCCTCAGGATGCGGCGACCAAGGCTTATGTTGATCGCCTGTCCTCGGGCATCTCCGTCATCCCCTCTGTAAAGGCGATGAGCAACGCCAACTTGTCGCTAAGCGGCACTCAAACTGTGGACGGCGTAAGCCTAGCGGCAGGCGACCGTGTGCTTTTGACCGCGCAGAGTAATGGCGTGCAAAACGGCGTCTGGGTCGTAGCGTCTGGAAACTGGGCGCGCCCCGCTGGTCAAGGCGACTATTACACCTCACGCGCCTTCGCGGGTCTGTACACCTACGTTGAGTCGGGCACGAATTTTGCCTCGGAGCAATGGGCCGCTGTTGGTGCATCGACCGGCAAGATTGATACCGACGCCTCGACATGGACGCAGCTGACCGGCGCGGCAGAGATTGTTGCGGGTGCAGGACTCGCCAAGTCGGCAATCAATGGCAACACCATGTCCGTCGTCTTGGCCACCAACAGTGGTCTGCAATTTACGGGCGGAGCTCTCGACCATCTGCTGAGCGCTTCAGGCGGTATTCAGAAAGCGGCATCGGGCCTCTCGCTGTTGCTCAATAGCAACAACACCCTGACCGTCGACTCGAATGGGTTGCGGACGCTCGGCTTGCCGGGTGCCTTCACCATTAGTGGCACTGCGGTGTCTGCGGCCGTTACAGCCCCAAGCCTCAACACGCTCACCGCCGGTACGTCGAGCATCGCAGATAGCCTCCACCAGCATCAAAACGTTCTGTCCTCCAAGGCGGTCGTAGACACCGTGACCAACGGCTCAACGGCTCTCGCGGCTGGCGACCCGTGGACTTGGTCCAGCACCAGCAATACGGTTGTGCGTTCTGACGCGGCGTCCGGTTCGGGCACCGCATTGGTGCTCGGCATTGCGGGTGCAGCCATTGCTGCCAATGGCACAGGGTCGGTGGTGAAGGCTGGCATTGCGGCGGGCGTGCTCAGCGGCGCAACGCCCGGAACCGCTTACTACCTCAATGTTGGCGGCGGGCTGACCTCGACCATTCCGTCAAGCACCAGCGGCAGCGTAGTCCGTATCGGAGTGGCCGTTAACGCGACCGACCTAGATGTCCGTCTGCAGACGCTCATCATTCGTAGCGCTGGCTGATAGGGTTGACGGATGGCCCTGGACGCAGTCCGATGTCTGGCAATGGAGCTGCCCTCTGAGGGTGGCACCCAGACTGCTACGGGGCCTACGGAACTGAACACGCTGCAGGACGCGATGGCCGCCGCAGGACTGTTTGTCTGCGGCCCCACCGTCACTGCTGCGGACAAGGTCGTACTGATCGACCGCGCCACGGGCAGCAATCTCCGCTTTACAGACGCGAACGCAACATCGGTCTTGTCCGATTTGATGACGGTCTCGTCGGCAGGCGGCACACGGCAGCATGCGGCGTCGCGCGATGTCCAGCACTTTTTGGCAGACGAAGGTCCTGGCGATGGGTTCGCTAGCGGGTGTTTTTGTCAGTACAGCTACAGCGGAGTGCTGCTGACCAGTCAAATTTGGTACACAGACAATACTGCCAAAACAAAAATCTTTTCAACCACCTGGACTTATGGCAGCGGCTCACTGACGCCCTCACAAATCCAGTATGTGATGTACAATGCAGCAGGCGCAGTTTCTCGTACGATTACGGATGCGCTAACCTTTTCAGGCCCGTTGCTTCAAACAGTTACCCGAACGTGGAGTTAAAAAATGTCCAGCACAAGCATCGACACCAACAACGCTGCAACAGTTAGCGCACCCAGCGCCACGACAGCCGCGCAGCCGGACTTCAACACCACCGTTACTCTGATGTTGTTTGAGGGCGGAGCTCTTCTGCACGGACTTGGATCTGGCCAGCAGGCGCAGGCTCTTGCCGACAAGGTGCAGCAAGCCGACCGAGCAGCATTTTCCAATGGCAACATCAGCTTTGTGCTGTCGCTCGACCCCATCGAGATAGGTATTGCCTACGAGGCTATGAGCAACACGAGCAGCGCCCTCGGGCTGACTGTAGGCAACAAATTAAAAACGGCATTGATTGCGAAGCTTAATGAGCTAGGTATCGACCCCGATACGGGCGAGCAGACCAGCGTCTCGTCGTCGAGCGACGGCGCATCGACTGGCGACAATGATGCGCAGGGCGTTGATGATGGCCAGGCGGATGACGGCCAGCAGGGTGCATTGTGAGCCTCGCTCCTGGCGCCACCGCCGGCCCGGTGGACATGAGCATCACGATGATGTTTTTGCTGCCTGAGGCGGGCTGCATCATCCAGGCCCTAAGCACCTGCGCTAGCGCCACCGCCCTCATGACTCGCTTTGTTGCTGCCGAAAGCAATGCGGAGGCGCAGGGAGCAACAGAATTTACGCTGCAGCTTTCGCCGCTGGAGCAAGGTCTATGTGTGGGCGCGCTTGGTCCTTGTACGGGTGGGTCTTTTGCCTTTGGTCTGCGCAATCGCATCGAGACGTACATGGTGCCAAAACTTAACCAGCTGGGCGCGTCAGTGAGTTAATGGCTAATTTACCGACAGTACCAACGCTGGTTGATGCCAATGGGCAACAAATTTACAGCGCCTATGCGCCTTGCACGTCGAGGCCCGCGCAAGCCCTCTATTCAAGCCAGGGCGGACTTATTTTGCTCGGCAGCGACTACGGCAGTACGCCCAAGGGGCAAGTTCCGAGAGTAGACGCCAACGGGTATCAGTACACCACAAGCCCGGACTCGCTGCAGGCAGGAACTGCGGTCCCGTCAGCCAACTCGGTCATGGGCAACATGCTGCTCGCGTTGCAGGGCCTTACGCCGACCTGCGCGACCATGGACGGCCTAGGCAACCTTTACGCAACGCCCCTTGCAAGCGCCACATTTGCGGCAACCACTACGGCCGTTGTGCCTGCAAATGGCAGCAGCCTACTGGCTGTTCTTAACAAAAGCTCGTCGAGCATCCTTCGCCTTGTCCAGGTTTACGCGCAAAACTCTGCGGTCGGTTACAGCTCCTCCAAGACGTACAGCATCTACGCGCAGCAGCTACACTATTTTACCAGCTTTTCGAGTGGCACGGCTGTCACGGCGCAGTCTTTTGACACGGGCGACTCTCTTGTCAGCGGAATTACGGTCTACACGGGTGCCACTATCTCAGGCGAGATCACCTCGCCAATACGCCGGTGGCTGACAAGCGGTTACCCGACCGCCGCCGGCGGCACGACCGCAGAAAATGTCAGCTTCGACCATCAGGGCCGCCTGCCGTGGTTCAACGGCTACACCCCGGGCAGCAAGCCTATCACGGTGCGCCCCGGCTACGGGGTACATCTGAAAACCGCCAGCGCCGTAGCAAACGCAAGTCTTGATGTTTGCTTCGTTTTTACAGTTTCGGCGGCCTAGCCCAGCGTATTGCCAGATTCGGCTGTACAATCGTACAGCGGCCAGAGCACCGTCGAGGCGACGATTGCGGCTGCGAAGGTCAGCCGCCATGCAAGTCAACAAAAGCGAAAGTCCAGAGGTCTTGGCGTCTGGCGCCGTTACGCCGCAGAGGCCGCCGCTACGCAGGCGCCCCAGCTTGCCGCGCAACATTCACTCTGATGTCATCGTGCCGCGCGTGTCGTCGCCCGCGCGCTCGGCTACGTCGCCTCGCACCATCAACGTGCCGCTGCCATCGCCTCAGCTTTCGCCGACGATGGTTCGCGGCGGCAGCAGTCGCAGTGACCTGCCTATTCTGCCGCTGCATCGCAGGCGCAGCAATCCGGATACGCCGGCTGCTCGAGATATGGGTGGGTATTTTCTTAATGCCCCTTTACCGGGCGACGTGCGCGCGCGCCGTCGCAGTAGCGCAGTGGACGCAACGGTTAACGCTGTTCGTCGCGGTTCGACAGGTGCACAAAACGCGATATGGAATTTCTTTAACCCGTCAGACTCAGAAATTGTTGAGCCATTTAGCTTTGTTAGCACCAAGACAAGCTGGGCGCCGGGCTTAAAGCTTTTGGTCGGGCTTGGCGGTCAATGCGGCTACACTCTAGGGTCGGTTCTGCTTGTCGACCGATTGTTGTCCATTCCTAATCCCCCTGGATTAGCAGCGGGTCCTGGGAGCGCTCCACCGCCGCCAGGGCCTGATGGACAGCTGGCTTATCAGCCAGTTCCGCTGTGGGCTGGTAGTTTGGTTTTCAGTGTTGGCATTGTTTTGGGTTTGACGAGCTGTGCCATGTTTCTTGCCGATGGCTTACGTATCGCGGGCAATCGACGCAAGGCATTCTTGTATGCGGGCATGCATGTAGTGGGAATTATCTTAATTAGCGCCGGCAAATTTGTTGTAGCTTTGCGCAAAAATCACACGCCCTTAAAATCGATAATTGCGCTGTCGATACCGTCAGGACTGGGGCGAGGGATACATTTTGTGACCATTCCACGTAGCTTCAGCAACAGCGAGGTCGCCAGAAACAAGGATTTTGCGCCGTTAAGTTTTGAGCAGAGACAGCAGCTTAGTGAGGCATTGCGCATCTTGGCGGCAGTATTTTTCACGCTTTGGGCCGCAAGCTGGTCAGTGCAAAATTTAGACCCACTCGAGCGCGAAGGGTGGGGCATTTTAGCCTCGCTAACGCTAAATGTCTCGGCGGCTTTGCCCAACACAAATTTGCGCAGAGCAGACATCTTTCGTCGCAGCCAGCAAAGCTTGCTTTCGCCACAGCTCAACGCATTTCGTCTTAATCCCGTGTCGCCGGGCTTGGCGCGCTCGCCGGCGCCGCCGATGCTGGCGCCAGAGACCAGGAGTCCAGCATCTGTGGCAGCGCCATGATTCTGAGTCTTCTTTTGACCGCAGCCGTCGCCGGACGCCTGGTCGCTGCTATGCGGGCTAGACACCTTAAAATAGCGCCGAGGCGACGTGCGGCATTGCAGACCATGCTGAGGGAGGCGCGCGAAGATCGCGATCACTACCGTCTTCTCGCGCGACGCTGGCGGGCAACAGCTTATCAGGTCGCTGAGGTGTGCAAGGTCACACTTGAGGTTGAGTGGGATCACCGGCCGCCTCGACTGCCGCTCCCGCGCCGACCTGATTAGGTACAATTTGCGCACGCCTCCGAGATTCGTGAAACTACGCCCTACCGGAATTGTCCGGCATTGCTAGGGCGGCCGCGCGCCCCCAGGAGCCTGCATGGCCACCCCATCCCTCTCAGAAGTCCACGTTTTACGCGCGCTTCAAAATTTTCAGATTGCTTTTATGAATGAGCTACCAAGCTGCTGGAATCAGTGCTGTCCGCAGGTGCCCTCAGCTTTTAAAAGCGATAAATACACAAAGTATTTGGAAGGTGACTTTTTGCGCGCGGGAGGCGCGTACCGAGCGCCCGGCACCCGTGCCACCCAGCTTCAATTCTCAATTACCTACTCGAGCTTCAACTGCGAAAACATTGAGGCGGAATATGCGCTGGATGATCAGCTGCGAGCCAACTTTGACAGCCAGCTGAATGCCGATGCGGCCTGTACTCGTCTTGTCACACGCAATATCGCGCTCACACGCGAGCAGACCGCGACTCGTCGCTTTTTTCAGACGGGACAGTGGGGCTTGGATTTTCAGCCCAATAGCGATGGCAGCGGATATTGGGATGCAACCAACAGCAACCCTATCAAAGACGTGCGCGAGCTAAAGCGTCAAATCATTGGGCGCACGGGCTACGAGCCAAATTTGCTGGTGCTAACGCAGGACGTCGTTGACGCCCTGCTAGACAATCAGGCGCTCGTGTATCGCTACAACTTCGTCGGTACGGGCGGCATTCTCGACGTTGACAAGCTTGCTCAGGCTTTTGGCATTGCCAAGGTTGTTGTTCACAAGGGCGTTGTCGACAGCGCGCCGGCCCCTCTTAGTTCGCCAGGCTTTATGGCGAGCGGTAAATTTTTGCTTGCCTACGTAACGCCCGGCGCGAGCACGACCGATCCAACGGCCATGGCCTGCTTTAACTGGACGGGCTACACAGGAGCGGGTGCGCTCGGCAACACCATTGAGCGCTACCGCGACGAGGCAATTCGCTCGGATGTCTATCGCAGCCGCTTCGCCAGCGACTTCCAGGTAACAGCCCCGCCGCTCGGGATATACGGCTACAATTGCCTTACTCCGAGCAGCAGCTCGACAACGGGCACCACCAGCAGCTCGTCTGCGCCGGCCAGCAGCAGCACCGCCCCGGCCACCAGCAGCACATCTAGCAGCACGGCGCCCGCCTCGACCTCAACTGGCTCTGCTGGTTCGACCTCGAGCAGCGGCACCTGATAGGGACTGACCATGTACGTCGCCCGCACCAAGTTCCTCGCTGTTGATAGCAATCGGACGCCTGTCATCTATCAGGTGGGAGATGTCATTGCAGACTTTGCATCATGGCCGGTTGGCGCCCGCGAGGGCGCCCTGGGCATGGGGCAGGTTCAAGACAGCGAGGACTTGGCGCGGGCCGACGGTGCACTCGATCCACCGGGGGTTGCCGGCAATATGAAGCGGCTTTGGTGGCGCATGTTGGGCCAAAAGCAGCGTCCCCAAGATCCACGGTGGGACGGCTCGGGGGAGCAGGCGCGGCATGCGCATGACGTGTCTGCTCCTACCAAGCCGGCCGCAGCAGTCGAGGGCTTTGCCTGCGACATTTGCCATAAGATCATGGCCACAGAGCGAGGCGTCAAGATACATCGCGCCACCCAGCATCGCGGGAGCTAGCGTCATGGCCGGGCCAACTTTTACGTACACGGCGGACCCAGCCAACAGCCCGCTGGACGCGGTCCGCTTAACGCTCGGAGACACCAACCCAAGCGACCCTCTGCTGTATGACGGCGAGGTTGCCTGGTATCTGCAGCGCTCAAACAACAACGTCGCTGGCGCCTGCTACCAGGCCTGCGGCGCAGTCATCGCCAAACTTAGTCGCCTCTGCGACGAGACCGTGGGCTCGGTGTCATTGGCGTTGTCGCAGAAGCTCAACGGCTACCTCGCCCTGCAGGGGACGCTGCAGCGTGACCTCGGCACCAGCGCTCGATTCTTTTGCGGCGGCATTAGTCGGACGCAGGTGGCGCAGGCGCTGGCAAACCCCGACCGCGTGCCGTCGCAGGTGCCAGAAAATTTGACGGCACCGCCGCGAGGCCAGGCGAAGCTCTATGGGATGTACCCGCCCTATCGCGGCCCAGAGGCCTGGTAGGCTCGTGATTCGCGTCAAGGCACAGACCAAGGAAAGCCTTGGCGTGCTCAAGCGTGTCCGCAAAGATGCGCGAAAGCTGGGCGCAGGCCGCGCAATTGTGGGCTGGGAGGGCAGCGAGACCTATCCAGGTACGGATATGCGGGTCTCGCAGGTCGCTGTTTTTAACGAGTACGGCACGAAGGTCACTAGTGGCCCGAAGGCAGGCACGTGGCGCTCGCGTCCAAGGCCATTTATGAAGCAAGCCTTCCGCAAAAACCTCCGCAGCATCATCGAAAGTCAGCGCGAGGCCCGCGACAACGTTTATTCGGGCAAATGGACGCCACAGAAGGGTCTGCTGGCCATCGGCTATCGCTTCCAAGAGCAGTTGCGCAGCGAGATTGTGCGTGGCGACTTTCAGGCCAATAAACCGTCCACGCTTGCTCGCAAAGCTGCGCAAGGGCAGGGGGGCCGCCCTCTGATTGCAAGCAAGCGCATGTTAAACGCGCTACGCACTCGATTTGAGTGGAACGGACAAGGGGCGACGGGGTGATTTCGCTGTCGACAAGTTCCTTCATCATCAATAACGACGAGACGTTGACGATGACGCGCGCCTCGACCGACTTGGAGGGCGCGGGGACATGGGTCGCCGGCAAGCCGGTCGTAAGCCAAGCCGCTCAACAAACCATTGAGGTGGCGTGCAACGTCCAACCAGTCCCAGGTCCCGACCTACAGTTGCTGCCCGAGGGCCAGCAAATTGATGACTCGCTGTATATTTGGGTACAGGCCAATCAGCCCCTACCGGCGCCCGGCGATACTTTTGAGCGAAGCGGGCAAACTTATCAGGTTCAAGAGGCGCAGGACTGGGGCAGCTATACCCGCGCTCGCGCCGTCAACTCGCAGGCGCTGCAAACGCTTGAGGAGTTTGCGCAATGAAAAGCTGCTCAAAGTGCCAATTGATGCGCCTATCGCTCGCTCGCTACGCCGAGATGGCTCTGATGGCGAGCGACAAGCGCATGCGTGGCCTATATCGCGCCTCTGCAGAGCTCGTGCGCCGCGACTTGGATAAGCACCTCGACGACAATGCCTGTCAGGCGAATGATGCAACTTCGCCAACACCCTGCGCCGTCAAGTAATCTCTGCGTATGCCGCTGCCGACGCCACCAGTTGATTTCAATGCTCAACGCGCGTCTCTGGTCACGCTGCTAGCGTCAGCACTTGGGCTGCCTGAGGGACAAGTCATCTTTGAGGAGCCTGAGAGCATGACCGCCCCTCGACCAGCCTATCCCTACCTTGGAGTGCTGGTGCTAGAGGCCGCCGCGCAGCCGGCACCGGACTTCTATCTGCCGTTGCTTGATGGGGCCGATATACCGAGCGGCATGTTCGCCTATCTTGGCACCCGCCAAATGTCGCTAACCATCAACAGCTTTGCCCAGACGCATGAGCAGGCCTACCAGCTTGGCGCCACGCTGCAGGCCGTGCTGGGCCAAATTCCCACGCGCGATGGCTTTCGCGCCCTGGGCCTGACAGTGCGCTCGGTGGGCAACCTGCAGAACATCAGCCAGCTGCTTAATACGGGCTATGAAGGCCGCTCGCAGCTGGATGTTGTGCTGGCGTACACAGCCAAGATGCTTGTTGACATGGGAAGTATCACTCAGGCCCCCATCTTTGGCACACTGGCACCTGAGACGACCGACACCTTCGATTTTAAGGAAAACTGATGGCAGCCATCGACTCGCTCATCCAAGTCAACATCACGGCAGCCACCACCGCCGTGGCGACCGACAGCTTTGCCATTCCGCTGATTACGGGCCCGACCAAGGCCAGCGGCGGCAGTGTCACGGTGCAGACGTTTTCGGACCCTGCAGACATGCTGACGGCGGGGTACACCACCAAATCTATCGAGTACACCTACGCCGAAATCATGTGCTCGCAGGCCATACGACCGTCTGTGTTTAAGGTCGCGCAGCGCAGCAGCTCAGGCGCCATCGATGCAGACATTGTTGCCGCAGATGCGGTGGACAACAGCTGGTATGGCGTCGTCTTCCCCGGCCTTGGCGACGCAGACATCCTCACGGCGGCGGCGCAGATTGAGTCGATGGCCAAGCTCGCTGTTTTTGCCAGCGCCGACGCGGCCATTGGGCAGACCGGCACCTCGGATTTGGCTAGCGAATTGCAGGGTGCGGGCTACACCCGCTCGGCGCTCATCTTCTCGCCAGGCTCGGCGACACTGGGCATTGACGCGGGTATCATGGGCGGCCAGCTGCCCAAGCCCCCCGGCTCGGCAACGTGGTTTGCCAAGACAATCACCGGCATTGAGCCAGACGCGCTCACGCCAACGCAGCAAAACGTGGTCATCGGGCAGCCGGTGGCGGGCATTGCCGGCAAAAATGCCAACATTTACCAGTCGGTCGGTGGCGTAAACATCTTCCAGATGGGCACCTGCGCATCCGGCATGTTTATTGACCTGCGCATCGGCACAGACAGCCTGCGCTCCACCATCAAGACCAACATCTTCCAGGCGGTGCAGGCGAGCGACAAAATTCCCTACACCGACCAGGGTGCTCAGCTGATTACGGCGGCCATCTACGCTGCGCTGCAGCAACACGTCGAATATAATTTTCTCGACGGCAATGCGCCCATGACGGTGACTCATCTGCCAGTTGCCAAGGTATCACCGACAGTTCGGGCGCAGCGCATTGGTCCTCCGTTTCAATTCAGTTGTCGCACTACGGGCGGCATTCAAAGCGTTGTCATCAACGGCCAAATCAACGTTTAAAGGTCCCAGGAGACTACTGTGCCAAATCTCTACAACTACGCGGCGGACCGCGTAACGGTCGTCATCGGCGGCACCCTCCTGCAGGCGCCCGTCATGGACTCGTTTGTCACATGCGAGCGCGACAATGACCTCTGGACCAAGGTGCCGGGGGCCTATGGCGACACGCAGCGCGTCAAAAATTTAAACAAGAGCGGCACGATTACCCTGACCCTGCAGCAGACGTCGCCCACAAATGACCTGCTATCGGGCTTCTACACCGCCGATGAGCAGACCTCGACGGGCGTTTTCCCCGTTTTGGTCCGTGACCTTGAGGGCACCACCATGGCCACGGCGCTCAAAGCCTGGGTTAGCAAGTCGCCGAACCTTGAGCGCGGCGGCTCCGAGACCAACGTGGTCTGGACCATCCACACCGATTCGCTTGACATCTTCATCGGCGGTAACGCAACCGCTGCGTAATGTCAGCGACGCTTAACGAGTCTACCGGCCGCTACGAGGCCGAGATTGACGGCACCACCTACGAATTTGAGCGCTGGCCCGCGAAGGCCTCGCTGCGGCGCCTGGCGGCATTGACGGCCATCGCCGGCGCCCCGCTGGCTCTCATGGGCGGCATGCGCAAGGGCGGCAGCGACGCCAAGTCCATGGGCGCTGCCGTAGTCGCTGAGCTGTCAAAACACATCGAGACCAGCTGCGATAAGGTGCTCGACCTGCTCGAGGTGCTGTGCGGTCGGGCGGGCGGCGTCATGTCCGCTGGCAAGCCCGTAGACTTTGACAAGCACTATGCCGGCAATTTTGACCACATGCTCTCGGTCGCCGAGGTCAACCTCGAGCTGCAGTACGGCAGTCTAAAAAAAACATACCAGCGTCTCGAAGCCCTCGCCGGCCCGGCGGATTCCGACTCCCTGACGGGCACTACGAGGGTGTCGACGTTGAAATCTGGCGCGTTGTAAAGGCAGGTTTGGGATCTCTGCGCGAGGTGTCTGATACTTGGACGCTAGACGAGCTGTTTGAGGCACACCGCTTTTTGCAGCTCGACGCCGAGGCCGAACAGTTGGCGCATGACGCCGCTGCTGAGAAGGCCAAGCGAAGGGGCTAGTCCGTGGACGCCGCAACACTTGTCACTCAACTCAGCTTCAAGTTGCAGGAGGGCAGCCTCAAAGCGCTTGAGGGCGTAGAGGGCCGATTAGAGGGCATTAGACACCGACTCGAGCTTGTGGCCGGAGTGGAGATCGTGCGTGGCCTCTACGAGCTTGCCGAGCGCTTTGGCGGCATGGGCGAGCAGCTCGAGCAATCAAGTGTCGCCGCTGGACTTACCGTAGAACAGTTTCAAGCACTGTCCTATGCGGCCGCGCAAAATGGTGTCAGCCAAGATGAGATGAGCACCGGCCTGGCTCGTCTGTCCAAGGCGCTCTACCAAGCGCGCAAGGGCGCAAAAGAATCAATTGATGCTTTTGCTGCTGCCGGCATCGGGCAGGATCAAATCAATAGCTTCCACAACAGTACCGAGGCTTTTGAAGCGTTGGGCGACGCCCTGCGCAGTATGGACGATCCAAATCAAAAGGTCGCGGTGCTGCAGGAGCTCATGGGTCGCGGCAGTTTTAAGCTGCTTAAATTTGCCACCCGAGGGCGCGAGGAAATTCGCAGACTGCAGGTCGAAGCCAAAGATATTGGCGCAGTGCTTGGCGGCGACTTTGTCGAGGATCTCGCAAAGAGCGAAAACGCGGTAACGGGCTTTAAAACAGTAACGCGCTCAATTGTTGCCGAGTTAGGCGCCCGCTTTGCTCCCAACGTCATTGCAGTTACCAAGGCGCTAGAAAAATTCTGGTTGCGCAACCGCGCAATCATCATGTCGCGTCTCGATGATTGGTTCTACAAGCTTGGCTTTGCCCTCGGAGCTACCTACGCGGCATTTGAAATTGTAGCCAACGCAATTGCGGATTTCATCAAATCGCACGAAGGCCTGGTGCAGGCAGTTGTCGCAATTATCAAGCCTCTGCTGCTAGCAGGTGTAGCCGTGGAGGGCCTCACACGAGGCTTGGGCGCCATTAAGCGCGCGTTTACCGCGCTCGAGGCGCTGCTCAGCGTCATCCTCACCCCTTGGCGCTTATTTTTGGCCGGCGTTACGGCTTTGCAGGCCGGTCTTGTCGCCCTTGGACTGCGTTTGGCTCTTCTCACATCGACGCTCATGCCCAATTTTGCGGCCATTGTGTTGAATTTGACAGCCGCCCTCGAAGGTTTAAGCGCCGCGACGCTTGGGCTAGGCATAATTGCGCTCAGCGCAGCGCTCTACAGCCTCTATCAATATTTCAGCGGCCATGACCTCAAAGACACGCTGCTTGGTAAATCATTTCTTTACGTAAAAGACATGGTCGAACAGCTAGGTGCCGCAATTGATAATCTCTCGAGCGGCAGGCTGTCAGGCTTTTTCAGCAAAGTTTGGCAAGTCATTCGCCCGCCAGCGTTTGACGATGACGCAGCAACAAGTGCCGCCGCACCGAGCGGCCCGCGCGCAGTGGTGCAAAATGCTGCCAGTCAGGTTTTTGGCTTGCCTGGAGGTATGCCGGCATTAGGCACCTCGCCTTTCACCTCACCAGTCAATGCGCCACCCGCCAACATGAGCCTGGTAAACAACATGCCTGTCAACATCAGCGTCAATGGCGCGCAGCAGCCGCAGGCTATCGCGCAACAGATTTCCGACGCACTTTCGCGGCACCAAGATAATCTTAACAGGCAGACCTCCATGCATCTGCAGACTGCGCTGGTCCACTAATGGTCTATGTGCCCTCACTTGTGCAGGGTCTTGCGACCACCGCGCTCAATAATTATCAGGACCTTTCAAAAAGTCTCGGTGCAGATCCACGCAAGACAAGCTTCGTTACCGCCAACAACACCGTGCTTTTTCAAGCCGATGCAACCATCAGCGAATCGCATACCCGCACGGCGCAGCCAACCGCGTTCCCTCTCGAGGATGGTGGCAACATTGCCGATCATATTTTCGTCGCGCCGCTACAGCTAAGCATGCAGTGCCTGGTGGTCGATACGCCCCTGGGCGCAGCCGAACAGCTTGAGCAGGAGGCCATTGTCACGGGCCTTTCCTCCATCGTGCCGCCTCTGGCAGTCACCGCAGCAAACGTCGCCTACTCTCTGTGGCAGTCACATCTCAAAGTGCCATCGCGCTCGGGCCTCGCTTTTGCAAAGCTGCTGCAAATGCAGGGCGGCGACCCAACTGCCCGACCACCCGTGCCGCCCGCTATCTTTAACGTAGTCACGCCCTTGACCAACGGCTTGAAGGTCTACGAGGGCATGTGCATTCAACAGTTCGACGTACAACGCGACGCCAATACATCAGACGCCATATTTTTCCAGCTTACCCTCGCCCAGCTAACCATTGTGTCGCCGCAGACCATCAATTGCGCCGTCATCAAAGCCAAGCAATTGGCCGCCGCACGCGCCAAAGAAGCTGAGCAGGAGGCCATGCGCCGCAACGGCTTTGCGGATGGCTATCAGTACACCTATCAGAAAACGGGTATCCTGCCACCGGGCGCGCCTGCGTCGGCAACGGAGTAACGATGGCTCTGTTTGCTGTCCCCACGAGCAGCCAATTTCCGTGGTACACGCGGCAAGTGCAGCTGAACAATGCCGGCACGTATACGTTAGAGCTGCGCTACAACACCCGCATGGAACGATGGCTAATGAGCATCTACAGCGTGGCTATGCAGCCGCTGTTGCTCAGCATCCCTTTGCTTATCAATCGAGATCTCTCGACGCAGTATCGCACGCTTGCCATACCACCCGGCGTCTTCTTTTGCGCCGATGCATCAGGCAACAACCTCGAGCCTGTACTAAGCAGCTTTCTCACCAGCCACGAGTTGTTTTACCTGGATTCCAGCACCTAGGCGCGGGTATCTTCTACCGATGCGACGAATGTATCGGCCTGGCACGCTGGCGTCCTTTCTGCAGGGCGATGCGTATCGCTGGGCACACGCCTGGGCAACATCACAGTGCGATATGCCTCGGCGCATTGAGCATTCAGACTTCGATCGCGACTTATGGCGCTTCTGCAAGATGCAAGCACCCACATCATTGGCGGCACTGAGCGATCAGGGCATGAGCGATGCAGCGCGCGGCGAGGTTATTGAGGAATTTGGCCTGGAATTTGGCCTGTTTGCTGAGGTTATCTATGACTCAATCGCTCAAAGAATTGCCGAGGCCAGCAAGATTGTGCGCCGAGACAATGCCATTGAGCGAGCAAACAAATTTCATGCGCGCAATTTGCGTCTGCTCGAGCGCGAAACGTGACCCTTGCGAGCTACATCACCCAGGGCGCGCAGCTGTTGGGGCGCGTCTATTCTTTGACCATTAGCAACAATGATGGCTTTGGCAGCGTATGGGGCAACGAGCTTGCAGGCCAGTCTCCTTTGCGCATTCAATTCGCCATTGAGCGCGCCACGCAGGGCGCCGGCACCGCAACCATATCGCTTTTTAATTTGGCGCCGACGAGTCGCAATGCCCTGCAGGCGGGCACGCAAATGGTTTTGCGCGCTGGTTATGTCGGTAGCATGTCGCAGATTTTTTCTGGCAAGGTCTTGGAGGTCAAAAGCGAGCGCAACGGTCCCGATATAGCCACGCAGTGCACCTGCGCAGATGGTCTCAATTTCACCAATTTTGTGGTGCTGGATCGCAGCTATGGCGCCAATACGAGCCTGTACCAAATCTTTGCGGATTTGGCGCAAGCGATGCAGCTGGACATCAGCGGCGAGCAGACTTTGACAAAAGCAGGACTTGTCGTGGGCATACCGGCCGAAACCTTTGCTCGAGGCTATGTCGTAAGCGGGCCAGCCAAAGACACACTGAATAAATTGTGCGCTCCGCGCAGTCTTGTATGGTCAGTGGTCAATGGCCAGCTGCGGATTCGACCGAAAGACCATTACGACACCATGCCTATTGTTGTTCTGACGCGCACGTCTGGACTCATCAATGTACCAACTTTCAATGCAAAATTATTGACGGTAAAATCTCTTTTGTTGCCTGGCATTTATCCCGGTGGTCTTGTGCGGGTGCAATCGGTTAATCAAGACATTAGCGACACCTACCTAATCGGTAAGACCAAAACCCATGGCGATACGTTTGGCGACACCTGGGACATTGAGATGGAAGCAACTGCTTATGCGGGCAGCGTGCAGACGCTCGCGTCGGATAGCGTCGGCAATTTCGCCGCTGCGGTAAGCGCAACCTGACGTGGACTCAAAAGATTACAACCCGTACGACCCATCGACTCCCGTTGCGGACGCATCGACGCCACAAGCGCACAGCATCATGCAGGATGCGCTTCACGCTTCCGCCCTTGGACTGCGCGTGTGTATGCCTGCGCGCATCACAGCCCTTGTCTCCGCGCGCACGGTTTCGCTGCAGCCTCTGCTAGCCTCTCGCTATGTCGGCGCCGTTGTGCGCCCGCTGCCTGTCATTCCGAACGCGCACGTTGTGCTGCCACACGGGGCCAGTTGGGGGCTTGTCGAAGCGCCGCTGGCCGTTGGCGATCTCGGGCTGGCACTGATCTCTGATCGAGCCTTGGATGTGTGGGCGGCAAGCGACGGCTCGCAGCCACTCGATCCGCAAGATGGTCGCTGCCATGACCTGACAGATGCATTCTTTTTGCCGGGCGCCGTGCCGACGTCGCTCGAGCCAGGCGCACTTGGCAATCAACAGCTGGTGCTGAAAAACGGCACCACGCAGCTGCGCATGACTAAGGTTGGCGTATCGCTCGGCAACGGGCAGCAAGAGCTCCTAAGTCTGGTGGCGGCCATCGCCGCGCAGGTTCAGTCGCTGGCCAATGCCGTCGCAGGAATAACTGCAAGCGGCTCCTCGGTCGACTTGCCTGGCCGTATCGCGCTTGCTGCGCAGGCCAGCGAAGCATCGGCGTTGGCGTCTCGCGTGCAGTCGCTGGTCGCAAAAGGTTAGGGTTGTGCAATGGACGTGGCCGTCAATCTCGATCCCGGCATGGCGGGCTCTGTAAATTTTGGCGACGTCCTGTTTGTAAATGGCGATCTGCAGCTGACAGCCGACGCCTTGGGCGGCACCACAAACCCAGTTCTACAAGATGTCAGCTTTCGCCTGCGCACCTTTCGCGGCGAGTGGTTTATGGACATCACGCTGGGCATACCGTGGCTGCAGCTCACGGCAGCGGCGTCGGTGGCCCAGACCCAGCTTGACGCAGTGCTGCAAAACACAATTCTGACCACGCCGGGCATTTTGGCGCTCACCGATTATTCGAGCTCGCTCAACACCCGACAGCGCACCATGCGAGTGACGTTCAAGGCCGTCTCAACCAGCGGTCCCATCGACTACAGCGGACAACTCAACGCGGCGACCAGCGAGCAGACGACATGACCACCAACGGAAGCGTACAGCCCCCCACAACGCCTCTCGGCCTACTGCCGCAGGGCCTATCCGTCTGGCGGCAAAGCGACTGGCAGCAATCCCTGCAGTATGGCTGGCAGCAAGCGTTTGGCCCCAACACCAACCTTGGCGACCTCAGCGTCAACGGCCAGCTTATCAACATCATGGCTGAGCGGCTGGCGCTGCTTACCGAGCTGGTCGAAAGCGTTTATCAGGCCCAGTATCCGCAGGGCGCCGAGGGCATTGCCGTCGACAACCAGCTAGCCATCGTCGGCCTCACGCGCAAACAGGCGACCTCAACTGTAACGGCGCCCAGCCCAACCACGCTGAGCAATGGCCTGCAGCTGTATGGCCTGGTGCTCTACGGCACGGCGGGCACCGTGGTGCCCAAAGGCACCTTGCTCGCAGACGCCGCGCAGCCGCCGGACGTCTTCTCTCTCGACTCCGACGTAACCATTGGCGCGCCGCAAAATGCCGTGCAGTCGTTGGTGCTCAGCGGTACGCCTAGCAGCGGCAGCTTTGAGCTCACGCTAAGCCTCGCTAATGGCACCAGCGCGACCACGCCTGCGCTCGACTACCGCACGCTCGCCAGCCAAACCCTGCTCGTCTTTCCGTCCAACGCCTCGGCTTACACGCTCAGTGTCGACGGCACGAGCACGGCGACGCTCGAGCCAGATGATGACCCAAGCAAGGTGGCCGCGCAGCTCACTCAGGCGTCGGGCGTTGCGGGCATTGTCGTCGGTCAGGGAGCGCTAGGCCTGCAGGTGGCGTGGCCACAGAATCCTATGCCGCTGATTACGGCGTCAGGCACCGTCGCGCCGCAGGTGCTGCCGTCGCTGCAGAGCCAAATCACCTCGCTGACCAGCGGCAGCGCGACGCCCTTCGCCGATGTCACAGTCACGGGCGGCCCGCAGACGTTCGCCTTCAATTTTGGGGCGCTTGCGCCAGTTACGGGCAGTGCCTCGACGGGCAGCCAGGCCATCCCGCTTATCGCGGTCGTCGCCAACACGCTGCAGTCCGGCAACCAGGCCATCAATGCGCAAATAAGCAACGCTGTGGTGGGCCAGCCCGCGCAGGGCATTGGCAGTGCGACATGCACGCAGACGGGGCCCATCAGCGTGGCGCCCGGTGCCCTGAGCGTCATCCAGACGCCGCTCCAAGGTCTCGCCAGCGTGACCAATCCGTTGGCGTGTGTCCCTGGTCAGGCCGTCGAGACCGATTCGCAGGCGCTGCAGCGACGCGCGCAGGAGCTGTCTGGATCTGCCGAGGGGCCGCTGGCCGCCGTGCTGCAGAAGGTGGAGAATTTGCCGGGTGTTGAGACCGCGTTGGCTTTCACCAATAACGGCGGCGCGGCCGAACAGCTCATTCTTTTTTCAGCCGTGCCAACGCAGGGCAGCTACCAGCTGGTCGCCGAGACGGGCACCACGGCCGCCCTCTCCTACAATGCTGCATCCAGCGACGTGCAGAGCGCCCTGCGCGCCATGCCCGGCTGCGAGCAGACCTTGGTGGCCGGCTCTGCCGCGTACGGCTTTAAGATTGATTGGAACGGCGCGCTTGGCGGCCAGCGCATCAACCTCTTGCAGGTCGCAGCCAACACCACGGACGCAGTGATTACGATCGATTGGGGCCGGCCGCCGCATTCCTTGGAGCTCTGTGTCGAGGGCGGGAACGACGCGCAAATTGCGCAAACCATTTACCAGGCGGCGCCCGCCGGCATCGCAACGTATGGCGCAGCGGTGGCGCGACCGACGCTTACGACCAGCGCAGGCAGTCTGCAGGCGACGGTGTCGAGTGCCACCAACCTAGCTGTCGGCCAGATTGTGCGGGCTGCGTCGCTACCGTACGGCTGTGCCATCGCGGCCATCTCGGGGCTGACGCTTACGCTAACGGCGGCAGCGCTTACTTCGGCCAGCAATCAGGCGTGTCACGTCGGCTACTACGAGGTCGCAACAGATTCGTCGGGCAATCAGGTCCAAGTAAGCTTTAGCCGCCCGCAGATTGTCACCGTGTACGTCGCCTGCCAGTTGATTACGGACACTTACAATCAGCCGGGCGTGCCGAGTTCTGGCGTCAATCCTAACGCCAATTGGCAGCCCGCAAGTGTCTCGACCATTCAGGCGGACATTGTCGCCGCGCTGCAGGCCGTGCCCATCGGCGGGCGCATTATTGGCCTCGGCACAAATGGCGTCATCAATTCGCTGTCACCCGTACCGGGAATCTACAGCTACAACTTGGCGTTCGGGCTGACTCCCAACCCCACCAACACAGCGCCGATTCAGCTGCTCGAAAATCAGCTCTTGTTTTCGACGTACTTTACTGTGTCAGTCAATTTTGTGTGATGACAGTGCTCGAGCTTTTTGCCTTCGCAGCGTCTGTGCTTTTGACGCTTTTTTCACCGAAGCTTGTCGACAGGCCAGGCAAAGCCTCCAGCCCTCGATGGAGCGGTATATGTTTGTATCCGTTAAGGCGTGCCCCTTTTTACAGTAAGAACGAAGGGGCCCTTTTCGCCATGCGTTGGCCGCAGTTCGTGCCAACCTCTTTTTTTCCAGCCGTTTGTGCTGATGCACGTCATTACAAACCTTGCAAAAGCGCTGGCGCGCTCTCTGTAACAAAGGATGGCCATATCGACATTTATTTGTTTTCTTGCCAATCGCGCCATAGTGATGACTTCTTAAGAAATTTTCTAGAGGCGTTACCGCTTCTAAATGTTTTGGATTTACGCAATTGCGAACTCTGCAAAGGTGGTCAATTTGCATGGATGCAGACAGTGACCCGTGGGTATGGCGGTAAATCCAGCGATGCGCCAAAGCTGGTCTTCCGTGCCAACAAAAAACGCCGTATCCTTTGTGATTTAGTTTGCCGAACCAAAGCCAACATTCTTCGCCAGCTTGCTCAATTTTGCTATAAAATCGACTCAGGTCTGCAGCGTCTCGGGCGGTTTTTCTCTCTTGATAAGATTTGCGAGAGTTCATGACTGTCTCGGCAATTTCAAGCCACGTGCCGGACGCCCTTGACCGTCTTTTGCAACAGTCAAAAGACAGACCAATTTTGACGGCGCTGCTGACAACTTTGGTGCAGCAAATCCAGCTTTTTGAAAATGCATTCGTTGACCTTCCATCTAAGTGCCTCCTTGCAAACGCTGAGGGTGCGCAGCTAGATGGGATTGGGCAGATTGTCAATCAGTTGCGAAATGGCCAGAGCGATGCGCTCTATCGCCTGTTTTTGCTGGGCAAAATTGCCGCCAACAACAGCCGTGGGGACCAAGAGACCCTGCTTAACCTCACACGTAACCTTTTTGAGGCAAGCTCAGCCGCAATTCGAGGCTCATTTCCGTGCGGCGGCGCACCGTACCGCGCGCCGATGGCCATTGGCATTGAAATTGGCGATGCGACATTGGCGCCGGCCTACTTTCAGCAGGCCCTCAATCTTTTGCGCCAGAGCATGGCTGCAGGCGTCGCGCTTTCGTATGCCACACTGCACGCAGAGGGCGACGCGCTGGCCTTCGACGGGCCGACACCGGGCCTGGGACTGGCCAGCGACGATGGCTCGACTGTGGGCGGACAGCTTGCCGCCGAGCTCTACACCAACGGAGTGACCTAATGGCGACAGCTGCAAACCAATACTTTTCGTGGGCCTCAGACCCGGCTGCGGATGTGGTCGCTCCATCGCCTGCGCTCATGGCCGCCGGCTACGTCGCTGGCCAGAGGCCGTCCGCTGGCGTTTTAAATTACGCCCTAAAAACTTTGGCAGCCCAGCAGCGCGCCCTTGCCGAGCAGTCCTACTCGACGGCCATGACCACCGCGCTCGACCCAAGCTGCCGGCTGTTGGGCGGCGGCGTGTGGACCTATCAGGCGACAACGGGCGTGCTCGCGTGGTCTGACGCCGCATACATCGCCGTGCCCGGTCTCAGCGACACCGTCAACACCATCGCTGCGGGCAGCGTGACACTTAGCGCCGGCCAGTGCGCCTACATCAACCCGGCCAATGTCCCCTTTACGACCGCATGCGACACCCAGGGCGGCGTCGCAACGCTGTCCAACATCGCGTTTATGGGTGGCATCCAGGTGGGCATGGCTGCCTCGGGCGGCAGCATTCCCAGCGGAGCTGTTGTGACGGCCATCCAGGGTAACACGGTGGCCATCAGCAAGGCGCCTACGCAGTCGCAGAGCCAGCTAAGCGTAACGTTTGTGGCGAGCGGCAACCTCACCGTGCAGGCCGCAGCGATGTCTGCGCTGGCCGTGGCCCCGCAAACCCTCATCATTGCGCGTCGCGTGGACTCCGATATTTCGCAGGTGCATGTCGGCATCAACGCAGGTGTGATGAGCCTGCGCGACGGCGAGCAGAAGGTGCTGTTGGGTCCCGGCTACACGTCGAGCACGCGCCTTGTCGCAGCGTCGGCCATCGCACAGCGCCAGGCCCTCTACGCCAATGTGTCGACGGGCCAGGTGGCCCCGACGAACGCCGCAGCCGGCGCCACGCAAAATCAGTCCATCTTCGTGGGCTTTGCCGAGAGTGCCGCTGCGCAGGGGGCCTACGCGCATGTCATGTCATCGGGTGTGCTTGGGGGCTTTACGGGCCTCACGCCAGGCTCCGTCTACTTTCTCGACGTCGCCAACGCCGGCGGTATTAGCAGCACCAAGCCATCGGCCTCTGGGCAGGCCGTGGTACCCGTGGGCGTGGCGCTCACCGCAACCACCTTGCTCGTCAATCCGGGCGCGGCTGCGGCAGCCAGCCAGTACAGCAACAATCTCGAGGTAAAGGGCAACCTGCTCGTCGACGGCACATCCACGTTTACGGGCGCTATCCAGGGAGCAACCGTCAACGGCTCCTCGCAGCCGATTACTTGCTACACCACGCTCACAAGTCCCTCGAGCTATGGCGCAAGCTTAAACTTCCCCTACGTCAATGCATCGACCGTGACAGCCAGTGGTCAGGTCCAGGGCGGCAGCTTTGTCTCGGGCGCGGGCTTTAAGCGGGCGCTGTATTGTGGCGCGTACAACACGACAAACTTTCCCGGTGGTGGGCAGCCGCTGGCTGTGGATTATGCGGGAAGTGCGCAGGCGCGCCGCATAACCATGGCTTTTTCGGGTAGCGTGCTGTCGCTAAGCGTTGCGTTCAGCAGCGCTGTGTCTGCGGCGTGCAGCATCACGGTCTACAAGAACGGCAGCGCGTTTATCAGCGTCAATCCAACCTTTAACAGCGCGCGCACGGGCGCCGCTGTCAATTTTAGCAAGGGGCAGTATCCCTTTGTGAACCTCGATCAATTTACGTTTTTTATTAACTACGGCAGCACGGGCGTCTCGACGTTCGCGCAAGTTGACGCGACGGTCGAATCAGACGCTTAATCACTGTGTTCTTTCCTTTTGAGGCAACCATGAATTCTTTTTTCGCATCTATCTGTCAGTGGTTTGCAACCAGCCCGGTCGTGGCAGAGGCAAAGCAGGAGGCGGTAAAAGATTTAACGCAAGCCGCTGAGCAATTTATTGCCTCTGTGGCGAGTCACGCGCCTGATATGCTCGAGCACTGCCAGGGCAAGTTGTCAGACGCGCTTGCTGCGGCCGTCGCCGGCGCCTTATCCAAGTCAAAATAAGTCACTCGTCGGTGATGAAAATGTGTCCATTACTGTCTAGGCGCAGGCCTGGAATGGCAATAAGCGTGTCTTTTGTTTCAGGGCGAATATTGCCATAAAAATCGGCAATATTTGTTGCGTGGTCGCCCAAGTAAAGGTGTTTTGGATTAACGCATCTGGTGTTGTTGCATAAATGGCAAAGAAGCCTCCTGTTGGGCACAGGGCCAACAAAAAGAGCATATGAGACGCGATGAGCAAGCAAAGGCTTCCAGCCCTGATTGGTATGTAAAATTATAGTTCCGTAGCCCGATGCATTGCGTGGTCCATGCCACAAAATACATGATTTCAAATTTTTGCTTTTGATCCGCTTCAAAAATTTGTGTCGTGCGGGCAACTCGCGCTTATGAGTTGAGTCGCAGTTTTTACTGCAAAATTTTTGGTTTGACCATGCCGGCTCCGAAATAAAGCGTTTGCCTTGTCTCTGGAAAAAAATTTTTCCGCATTTTAGACATGGCTTGCTTTTTTCTGGACCTCGCTTTGATGCGCCTGAACATTTATACGAGCAATAGAGCGTTTTGGCCCAATTGGCGCGCGAGAGTCGAATTCTCCGATTCTGATAGTCTACCTGCCCTGTCGCGTCATTAAATTTTACTTTGCAAATTTTGCATGACTTCCATCGTGTTGGCGCTGGCTTTGGTCCTCGAATGCCCATTTGCCCTCCTAAACTTGCGCATTACTAGCCACGTGGCGCATGACAATCAAATGAAAAAGACCACCTTAATTTTGCTGGCTTTGTGTACATGTCTCGTGCAAGCCAAGTGCGACTCAATGGACAAGGCGCTAAGGGCCTACGGCTTTACGAGCGTCAAGCCACCAAGCCAGATGATTAAGCCCGGTACCTTAATTTGGCTGTCAGACACATCGCCCTATGTAGCCGGGGTTATTTGCGCCTCGGATAAAGTCATGGGTCCCGATTGGAAACCTACCGAGAGCGCAACCGCCAATACGGAGCTTGCGCGCACGGCCAAGCGAGGAATCAATTTTAAGGTTGATGCTGGCCAGTTTGTGACTGCTAACGTAAGCGCAGAAAACATAAAGGACGTAAGCCTAAGTTTGCGCAACGCTCGCGTGTACGAGCTCGACGACTATTCGCTGCAGGAGCGGGCCAATAAAGCAGATAGACGCTGTTTGCGCGCGCTGCAGCGTCGAGCTAGGGCGGGCTTCAAGGTCACAATTTGCTCAAGCGCAATTCAGGCCGACGCGACCTATCACGTCAAATGGTCGCAAGACACCAACCTCAGCGTGCAGGCCAAAATTGCTCACCTCGAGATGGTAGCAGCCGACTTAGGCATTGGCAGCAGCACGGTGACCGACAAGACCATCAGCTCCGAGGGCCTCATCTTGGGCATCAAGACCGATGATTTTCTCGCCTATCTCTACTCGCCCGAAAATATGGCCGCCGCCGATCGCAACAATCGCCAGTCGATCATGCTTCCCGACTGGGAAGGCAAAGTCATCGACAAGGAAGACAGCGTGAGCACCACGAGCAGCGGCGATATGCCGACCCTTAGCGACAGCCAAGTTGAGGATGAATATTGGCAAGGCGTTGAGGAAAGTACGCCCGCAAACTAGGGCTGGCTCTGCACGCGAACTTTGTAGTGCATCTCGACCAGCCACGTGTCCGGCTCATTGAGCACGGCCTCGCTGTGGTAGCGAAACTCGAACAGCTGCGTGTTGGGGCCCAAGGGCGGCTGCGGCATGAGCACCGTCTGCGCCAGCGGCGGCAGCACGGTGGGGAAGGCCGCTGCGGGCGGCGTGGGTGTCGCGGGCCGATGTGCCGGTGTCGGCGGCGTTGCCGGTAGCGTGGGGCTTAGGTCAGCCACCGTCATCGCTGGCGAGCTTGCTCGCGGCGTCGAGCGCAGTGACTCGTCGGGCAGCGCACCTGGCACGCTTACTGGCGATGTGCCCGTCTCAAGCGGCCGTGAGCGACCATGCGGCAGCAGGCGCACTTTGAGCGGCGCGACCGGCGGCAGCGACGGGTGGCCATGCGCAGGCGGCGGGCCTGGGTCTGTAGCAGCCGTAAGCGAGCTCGACGGCACAGGCGCGCTTGTATGGAGCGCGACGCTCGGTGGCGCTGGCGTTGCAGGCGCATTCATCTCAGCGGGCCGCAGACGCGGATTGGAGCGCGCTCCTGCGTATTGTTTGGGCAGCTCAGGCGTTGATGTTGGCGTGGCCACAACCTCTTCGCTTGGCGCGCTGCGCAAATAGGGGAGTGCAGTCCCTCGAGATGCGCCTCGCGGCGGGATGCTCTGGCGCTCGGCAAGCTCATCGGCCTCGTCGGTGCGGCCCAAATCGCTCTGGCTGCGGGTGGCATTCTCGCGGACGCGGGCGCGCGCGACAACAGGCTCCTCAAAGTGAAATGGCGCCTGCGGAACGTTGGGTTTCGAGCTGTGCAGCCAGGTGGGCATGGGTGGTCCTTGGTCGGCGAGGGCTACAACACAACGGCGTAGCGCCGCTTGTCGAACTTGGGGCGACGCAGCAACATCGGCATATTCTGATGCAGCGAGTCAGACGTGCGGGTGTCGCGTATCTGGCAGCGCCAGAAAATATCCTCGGCTATCTCCGAGATGCTTGGATAGCGCGATGCGTTGGTCGACAGGCTCGAGCGGCTACGCGACGGCTGCAGATGGTAGGCACGCGGCTGGGTGGCGGTGATATTGGGTGGGGGCATCAGGGGCTCGCAGGCGGCAAAGAGAAGAGCTTGTGCAGGGCAATGCGGCTGCGCGTGCCCAGCGGTATGCCGTTGGTTGTATCGAAACGCAGCCCGCGCTGCCGAGTGCGAAAAAGACTGGCGGGGAAAAAACCCACCCACTCAATGGGTCGGAGCTCGACGAGCATGCCGGACGGGATTCCCCAGCTGGCGTACAGCAGCGCCTTGTCAATTTGGTGCTCGTTAAAGTTGCTGCGCAGGGCGTGGGGCTTATCCCACGTCTTACTGTCGAAGATGGCAACGCGACCGTCGCGGCGGTGCAGGCGGAAGTCGAGGTCCGCCTTCATCTGCACAATGCGGTGCGCATCGCCCCGACCGATGTGCTTAACGCGGCTGCCGTGCGAGATAAGCAGCAACTGATTGATGCGGGCGTGAAACTCAAGTGCCGCCTCAAAGGCTGCCCCGAAGTGGACGCCGCGCGCTTTGAGCATGACCTCTAGGTTAGCTCAGCCGACTGCCGTACACCTAAGGCATGCCCGCTGGCCGCCGTTGCACCGAGTACATCCGGCACCTAAAACGCGACCGCAATCAGCGCGGCCACAGCCTCTATGCCGTGCACGAGCGGCCTAAGACGCGAGCGGACTGTGCCAGCGTGCCGCGCCCGTGTCCGTATTTTGGCTGCCAGTACAACCTCGATGTCGATGTGCTCGACACCGGCACCCTGCGCTGGCGCACGAAAAGTGCGCGCGACGGCCAGCCTGGCGAAATGAATTGCGCGCTGGATATTGCCGACGAGCACATCGACGGCCTGTCATTCGAGGAGTTGGGTGCGATCTTGAACTGCACCGGCACACGCCTGCGGCAGGAATCGTACTCAACCATGGCCAAAATAAAAGACGCCGTTGGCGCGCTGCGTGATTGCGAAGCTGGCCATGCGAGGCCATCAAAACCAGATGCAAGTCGATTTTTGCTGGAACGAAGAGGGCCTAGATTTTCTTGAGTTGCCTTGCTCGGTCGAGGTCTCAGGCTCGCTCGGCAGCTACACGCCCCGCCGCATTTTTGTCGCGTTGCCCAACCAAGATGCGCCGCTCGATGTTTCCGAGATGCTGCTTGTCGAGAGCTCAGAAGATGGCGACGAAATTGCGCACCGCATAAACAGCGAGTTGCTGCAGGCGCGGGAAGGGGTGGTGTCGCTGACCTACCCGCTGGCGCCGCGCATGCTCGCTGAGTTTGTGGCGGCAGGGGTGCCGGCTGTTTTCGCTGGGCGATACGAGGATAGCATGCCCGCTGAGGGGCCGGAGTTTCACGCTCGGTTTGGCCTCACGCCGCTGTATGGCCAGGCGTGGGTGGATGTAGACGAGGCTAGTTTGCCTGACAGTTGGGTGAGCGAGGCTTATGAGCGGGCGGCTGAGTTCTTCTCTCAGCGAGACTGACACGCAGCGCGTTGCGCCATTCTGAGCAACACATTGGCGGCAGCCTGGTTGCCGTGCGCGCGAGCGACCTGCGAGCGAGCGAGCAGGGTGGCGGCAACTTGGGTGTGCTCAAATTGTGCGGCCATGTGCGACATCGTTTTGCTCCCGCTAGTGACACCCAAAGTTTAGCAGGCAAAACTTAATGCGCCACAAAAAGCGCCCTACGCCTTAGCAGACACCGACCAAGGCGAGGGCGCCGACGGTTCTGGTGGTAAACCGCCCAAGGCCCTACGTCCTGCACCATGCAAGCACATGACGCCGCACATCTCCGCCAATCGTAGTGCCTCGTGAGACACTCATCGCCGAAGTCTGCAAATCAATCAAAGTCAAAATGCCGCGTCGCACCGGATCGTGACGCTGGCGGCCGAGGTCGAATTAGGTTGCGAGCTGTGCCGCGCCGGGCTAAGCCGATTACACCGGGAGCGGCGCCAAACATCAGCGCCGCCCCCGGAACCTGACCAGGACATGGTGTCCGAGGTCAGGAGGGACTCACGTCGTGGATTGCACCGCGATGATTCCCGTGACAATCCGCAAAGCACAGGTCGCGCCACGACGTGGTGCACATGTGACTTTGCCTTAGCCGCACGTCAAGGCCAAATCGGCTGACGCGCTGAGGCTAAAGTGCCTTTTTCTGCCACAACATCTTCGTCGAATTGCTTTCCGGCCCAGGCAGCAACCTATCTGCACATTCGCTCAACGCGGCCCCGATTTGAGGAGCAATGCGCAAGCAAGCGTACACTTGGCGCCCTTATGCGGGTGCAAAACTCTTTCGCCTCCATTGGCAAGCCTGGCAACGCAGCCGCCGATGCACGGCGCTGGGCAGCGCGCCTACGCCGACACATAGAGGTGCACGGCAACAGACTGACACCCGTTGAGCTTGAGCAGACCTACGCAATTCAAAAAAAGAAATATGGCCGAGGTCGTCGCATTTTTGAAGAGCGCAGGGCAGACATGCGCCGGCTGGGCTTCCTCGAGCTGCTGCCATCTGGCGATTGGCTTGCCCATCTAGATCACCGACCGATACGGAAAGTTCCGGATACAATTTACGGTCAAAATGGCGATTTGAGGCAATCTGACCGCAAATCGGGCATTGGCACACTAAAGACAAAGTCTTTACCGGCAAAGCCGGATTTGCCGCATCGCGGCACTCAAGGCCGTTTCTGCAAAAAGCCTTTGACTGAAAAGGCGATGACGCATCGCTCGATTGCCTTTGACGTTGCCTCTGGCAATCGAGATAGCCAGCCGAAAAAGGCGATCGAGGCGGACGTTGCCGCCTCAAATTCAACCCCAACTCAACAACCCATGCCGCGCCCGACAGATCTGTGGTCAATCATCGACCGTCTCAAAGCAGATGTGCTGGCCAATCCACCCGAACCTGACCTGCCGTCTCCAAATTTCAGACCGTACCGTCCATGCGGAGGCGTTGAAAAAATAGAAAAAAAATTCGAATCCGACGAGCGCATTTGGCAGTGGCGCTCATTCGATGATGACAATGAAATTGCAGACACGTCTTGGATCCAGTGGCACTTACGCACTGTGCCGTTTTTACGGCACGAGTGGCCACCGGCTTTGGCCAAGTTTAAGTTGACGCGGCGCGCTTGGCGTATGGCAGTCGCAGCTGCGATTAGCCGATGGCCAGGTCAGTTAGAAAAAAACCGTGCAGCCTTTTGTGTTGGTACAGCAAAAAAATATGCTAACGCTGCGCATTACGATCCGCGTTTGTCTCCCGGGTATCGCGTCGTACACGAGTGCAAAATTTCAATGAATTTTTGTGGAGTTTTTCGCTCGCAATCGTAAGCGCCAGGGGTTACTGCAGCTGGTATGTCGCCACCAGACCATCCAGCATTGTTGAGCGCAAACATCATGCGCTTGGTGGATGAGGATGCCGAGAGAGCCGTTCTTGGCGCCATGATTGCGGATCAATCGGCATGTCTGTTGTGCGTAGATCGGCTGCAGGAGGAAGATTTCTTTCGCAGTGCTCACAAAAAAATTTTTGCTGGAATTGCAGAGCTTGTTGCATCGCGGCGTGGCGTCGACGAGCTGACATTGCTTTCGCTGCTCAAAGATCGCGCACAGGTCAGCGAGGTTGGTGGCGAGCAATACGTCAACGGCCTGTCTTTTTCGGTCGCGTCAACGGTGAATGCTACACACTGGGCCGATGTCGTTTCAGACAAAGCGAGCTGCAGGCGCACCGTTAAAGCTATGCAGCAGGGCATCGATAAAATTTTAAAGCAAGAGTCGCCAGCCTCTATTTTACTCGATGAAGTAACTTCAGCCATCAACAGCGAGAGTATAAAAAACGCCTTGGGCGAAGTCATTGGGCCACTACAGGGCGTTAAGGACGCTTTTTTGTACTACGAGGAAGTGCGAAATCGAGGCACGAAAATCCGTGGCATAGCAAGCGGCCTTCATGATTACGACGCAATCACCAAGGGCTGGGTCAATCAAACCCTAAATATTGTTGCCGGCCGCCCAGGCATGGGAAAAAGCTCTTTTGCTGTGCAGTGCGCTCAGCGTGCATCCATCGATTATGGCGTGACAGTCGTCATCTTTTCGCTAGAAATGAATTATGTTGATTTGTTTTTGCGAATGATGTCGAACGAAAGGCGCATCAACAGCAGTCAAATGTTTGACGCAAAGCTCGACAATGCAGGCATGGACAAATTTACGATGGCAGCCAATGATGTGTCTCGTTCAAAAATTCACGTGGTTCCAGCAAGCGGTTGGAACGTTTTTCAAATTCGATCGATGGCTCGAAAACTTCAATACGAGATAGGCGCAAGGCTATTCGTCGTAGACTACATCCAGCGTATGTCTATGCCGAAAGAAGAATCTCACGAGCGCAGCATCGCTGCTACAGTCAAAGGATTAAAAGATCTTGCTGTAGAGCTTAATGCGCCAATTATCGCATTGAGCCAATTAAATCGAGGCGTCGAAGCAACTCAAGACCGCCGCCCAGAACTTAACCACCTGCTCGCAAGCGGCGCTATTGAGGCCGAGGCAGATACAATCACGCTACTTTATCGAGAAAATTACTACCGCAACAAAAACAAAAATGACTTAGAGCAGCAGATTGAAGACAACGATCTTGAGCTTATTGTTGCCAAAAATCGTAATGGCGCATCCGGTTCGGCCATGACGCGGTGGGATGGACGCTTCTTTCGCATTGACAATCTTTATCAGGGGCAAGGCTATGGTAGATGAGCAGCTTAACGTTTCAATTCCGCTGGCAAACGTAGCAAAACTCTATGCATTGTTGCTTGGTATAAAGATGAGCCATGTTGAGTGGGATGCCGAGACGGCCAAGATAACTAAGCAACTTGTGCATGCTTTGAGTGACGCACTGCAAGAGTATCAAAAACATAAGCGCAACGTATTAAACCCCGAACATTGCCACCAAGGCAACGGATCAGCTGATGGCTTGCGAGTAAGCATGAGCATGGCTGAGCAGCTGCTGCAAAGTTTACGAAGTCACCAGCATGCGACAGCGTGGGCTGATTTGCGTGAGCAACTAGAACACGAGTATCGAAGTATGCAATTTTCTGAGCTTCGTAAGGCAGCTGGCCTACATGACAAACCAGGGAGAGACGAATGTTGAAAGCGATTGCAATTGTGATTTCTTGTGCAACCTTTACCGCCTGCGGCGCCGAGATCGAGACCGCCGATGGTGTCAAAACCAGCGATCCGCTCTACGCCCAGGTCAAAACCCAGTGCGGCGATGACGCTCTGGTGCTGCGCGCCGAGAATCTAGGCGATGATGACGAGGCGCTGTGCTGCCTCACGTTCACGGCGTTTGTGCCCAGCGTCCACTGCATGACGGCGAGCGGCGGCCAGATCACCAACCCCGCAGATACCAGTAAGCTCGTGCAGGTCAGCAAAGAGGCGAAGCTTGCCAAGCGCGGCAAATAGGTCTGCGCCGCTCGATGAGCGCGCGCTGGCGAAAGTGCTGGCGCGCGCCCAGGCGCGCCGCTTGATGGCTGCCGAGGCGCAGGAGTGCGGAGAGCATCTGCGCCGTCTCGGCGGCCACAGCGATGAAATGCGCCACCGCGTGGTGCAGGCGTCTGTCGAGCACGGCGTGCGCCGCGCGGCCGAGATGTATTCGGTAGGTCGCACCACTGTAGTCCGGTGGCGTCGACAATTGCTGCCGGGCATCAAAGCCTAGGCGAGCGGCGGCGGCCGGGGCGGCCGCGCGATGTTGCTGACGCCCTCCTCGTGGTGCGGGAAATGCTGCAGGGCTCTGCGAGCAATTAGGGCGTTGAGGCGGTCCACCTGGCTATCGCTGTTGCGACGCCTGCGAAACGGCACGTAGCAGCTGTCATCCATAACGAGCTTGCGCGGTGGCCTGTCGCAGATTTCTTTGCGGGCACGCGGCCGCGTCATCGTGGTGACCGTTGCTTGGTGCCCACGATAGAAGCTGTAGAGGCGCGCCAGCGGCAGCTCATAGCGCTGGTAGTAGTGCAGCTCGGTAAGGTCAGGCCTGCGAGACATGACGCTATTTTAGCGAGGATAGGCTGCCGCCGCACGGGTTGACCACGGCCTGGATGCTGAGGCTCAAAGCCTGGCGCAGTAGCTGAAGTGCAGTGCGCGAATCCTCGCAGTCAGGCGTGGTGCTGACCACTTGCTGAGCGAGGTGGCAGAAGGCGGTCCGCAGACGGACAATATCCTTGCGTTGCTGCTCGGTCGGCTCGTGCCAGCCAAAAAGCTCGGCAATCTTGGCGTCAGTGCGATTGGGCATGCGGCCAGCATCGCGCCGCTTGCTAGGTTACCGCCAGCGAAATTTGTCGCTGCGCTCGCGCTGCCGCCGCTCAGCACAACGCTCAGCTGCGCAGGCGCGGCAGACACGCTGGGTGTACGTCCCCGTTCCCCGTGGCAGCGGGCGCTCATAGAAGAGACAGGCACCCGCCACGTCCACTCGATGGCCATTGCGACAGAAGCGTGCGCAGTCATCGCGGTCGGACATCAACCGTCTCGACGCTCAGCCTGCTTAATCTGTCGCTCGCGGGCGCGCTCGAGCACGCTGACAAGCATCTCGCCGGCCTGCGCTGCCTGGCTCAGTTGTTGAAACACGTGAAGCGCGAGCTGCGTGACATCCTCGCCAGACGAGTCGCGGCGCGGCGGTTCCGTGCGCTCAAAGATTGTCTGTGCGCGCATCAGCGCAGCAAGCGCCCGCTGGCCCTCTTGAATTGATGCGCGCGCGGTAAGCAGGTGCATCTCGTTGCCGGTCATAAGCAGGCCTCTGCAAAACTTGTGAGGTAGTCAAACGTCAACATCAAGAAGTAACTTAATGAGCTGACGGATAGGCTCGTAAATTACGGGATTTCCAGGCGTATGCTTGATTTTCAATCCGGCGTACAAAATATTTTTATTTATTATTCGCCAATGTTTTTCTGCTGCATCAGAAAATGGATCGTTTTTATGCGCTAGTAAGCAGCCCCTAATTTCTTGGATTCGTGCGTTTAAATCTTGCTCATCGAGAATTAAAAAAATAGATAAAAGCACCGCTAGAATTTCTGTTTTGTGAAAACGGATTGCTTGCTCGGCGTCGGTCATTGTTTGCTCCGATCCTTTAATTAGCAGTCTTATCTTTGCGAGGCACGATGTCAGTGTTGTCTAGTTTGCGCAGCAAGCTTTGTTGCAAATCAATCCATGCCTTCATCACGTCATGGTTTTTTTTGCCCACAGCATTTTTTCCAGTAATTTCGTAGACCGTTTGCGTGGCATTCTCCAAATCCATTTCGCTTAACATCGGGCGTGCGAGCACCAAGATAGTGAGTGCCTGCATTCGAGCCTGCTCTGCTTGACTGAGAAAATTATCGCTGGTCATGGCTATAAACCCTCCGGTGGCTGGTGTGGACGTTCATAAGCGGCCGAAACTTTGGCGTTGCGATGTCCGGCGCCTCGTCATGGTGATACTCGGCAATCTCAATGCCCTCAAACATCTCGGGAAACATCAGCTGCGCTGCGAGCCCTATCGCGCGACGTAGCATCATCACGTACGGATATTGCGCCCACGGCCCAGTGCCCGCACCAAAGCGGCTGGGCGCAAAAAACTTGCCGTCGCGCAGTTGTCTCTCCGTCGGCCCAGCACCTGGCGGCATGCCCTTGCGCTCTGCCTCGGTGGCCTCAGCCGGCTTAAACTTCCCTGCTAAAATGGCGTCATGCAGGCTAAACGTGCCCTCGAGCACCGGCGCGTCCATGCGAGCCATGACGCAGACAGCTTTGTAAATGGCTGGCGCGTTCGGTCCCGCCTGCGCCGCAAGTCGTTTGCCGTCCATGCCCACGTAATAAACCTCGTGGCGGCTGTGGTCGAACTGCGGCAGACGCTTGCACAGCATCAGCGGCAAGTTGCCGAAGATGCGCAGCGACTCATTGACGCGGTAGAAATTGTGCAGGTGCGCGAGCGGGTTGCCGATGCCCGCTGCTTTGAGCATCCACACCGCCTGGCGTACCGCCCGAGCATCGCGCCACATCACGAGCTCACGCTGCTCGGCGCTTAGGCTGGGCGGGGCGTCGCTACAGAACGTCTTGGGCAGCTGCCCGCTCTTGCGCCATTCGACGCACTCGGCGAGCACCGGGTCCACCTTGCTCGTGGTTGGTGGCGTAGATTGTACAAGTTCGGACATAGGCACCTCTGTGCCTTGTCCTAATCATTGTGCGGGCCAGAATCCAATACTTTACGGCAAAAAGGCCGACAAAGGCCGAACAGCCCGCGCCAGCCAGCCAGCCAGCCATTTCTGTTGTGTCGCGTCGCGCTGCGCAATGGCGCAGAGGTAGGCCACGAGTTGCTGCGCGAACGTGATGCGCACCGTGCGTGCATCTGCGCGGCGCACTGCGGCAAGGGTCACCGGGCCGATGCGCCCATCCGTTGTCTGTCCAACGGCCCGCTGCAACGCCTGAGCGGCGTGCCCAACGCCCGTGAGCACCGCCGCATCAAAAACAGAGGAGCTCAGCCCAGCATCATCCGTGTCCGCAAAGCCCAGCGGCGTCCAATAGCTCTGGCGGTAGATGTCAGCGACCTGGCTCTGCGTAAGTTGCTGCATCTCGATGGTCGAGCACGAACGGCCAAAGTACGCCGAGCAGGTTGCTTGTGTCAGCCCGCAGAAGGTCGCGCCGCCGTGATCACTGTTTTGATTGGTAAATTTGATGCCCTCTTGCGCGAGCGTGAATGCGAGGGCCTGGTCAAACGACACGTGCGCTCCTAGGGCCTCGGAGTCCAAGGCGGGACTTCGAGGGGCAAAATGCTGTCCGTATACGGCAGCCATACCCCCTCTTTTGTGGCCTGCGCCACCTCCGCCATGGCCCAGCGGTGCCAATCGTGGCCGTTGTCGAGCCACGTGTAGGGCGGCACATCTTCGCCTGCGCGCCAGTCCGGCGAGCCCACGTCGTAGACGATGCTGCCGTAGGGCGCGCTCTTTTCGACGGCGACCACGTAGATGGGGCTGTCGGGCTGCAGCACGCCACACGCCACGGCTGCGCGCTGGTAGTGTGCCAGCTGCAGGGCGTAGCCGTAGTTGCCCATGTCGCGGCGAAACGACGCAGGCTCGGCGCCAACGGTGGTTTTTAAATCAGCCAGCCAGCCTGCCTCGCCCTCCGCTGACGGTCGAATGGCGTCAAAGCGCGCCTTGCACGGCAGCCCCGACTCTTCATCCTCCCAGAATACCGAGACCTCGCGCAGCACCGCGTCATCGTGCAGCACGCGCCGCGCCGCCGCGTTGTGCGACAGCGCCGCCCGCAGCTCGAGGGCCATCTGCACGGCCTCGCGCTCGTCCTTGCGCAGCCCGTCTTCCATGCGAAACAACGCAAACGACTTGGGCTCCAAGACCGCGTGGTGGACGATGCGTCCGTCGCGCATGGCCTTGGTCTCTTTGTCAGCGCCCATCAATGCCGCCCGATAGTGGGCCGCACTGCGCACGGCCTGTTTTAGGTTGCTGGCTCGCACATAGCGCGTCGCGCCATAGGCGCTATAGGCCGCAAACGGCATGTCGCAGATGAGATGGCCATGCGGCAGGTTGTCTTTCTGGCAGGCTGAGTATTCGAAGATTTTATGGCGCATGTGCGCGTCTGGCGCATCCGAGCCGCCAATAGGCAAGGCGCGCCGCGCTATAGCAGGCCGTAGGCCGCCCCCTCGTGGACGGTTTTGGCCAGCGCGGTGAATTGAGCAATGGCCTTGGCTTCCTCAAAGCTGCTCGCGTCGACCCAGGCCGGCGACTCATCGGCGCCCTCCGGAAAATACCAGACGACCCAGCGCTCGCCGTCCGGCAGCACCGCCACCTGGCCGCCCACGGCTGCCTGGTAGGCGACCGTGGCGCCCACGTCGCCCTCGAGCTGCGCGGCGGGCGGCTCGGCATGCGGCGCGACGCAGACAGCGGGCTTGTGGTGCTGCTCGGCGGGGCACGGCAAGGCCATCGCGGCGCTCAACGTCTCGGCCGCCCACGCTGCCGGCGACATGCGCTCGGTCAGCGAGCGCTTCAAAAGCTCCTGGTAGGCAGCCGACGGCAAGCGCACGCGCACCTGATTGCGCTCATCGCGCCGACGTCCGCCGTTTTCTCGGCGACCCCCGCGTGGTCTTTTTGCTTGCATCGACCCGCCTTTAGCGAATTTTGTGGGCCGGAATCCAACTCAATGTCACACGTGTACCCAGAGGCAAAACTTATGGCGCAATACACAGTAACGGTTACCAAACGAACGCTGGAGGTGCTGCACAATCTGTGTTGCGAGCGCGACTATCGGTTGGGCCTCGGCGACAACCCGGCAGAAAACCCGCAAACGATAGCTCCGCCGACCGATGAAGAGGTGCGGACGCTGCGCAGCTTGCTGAGCCATGCTTACGTAGAAGCTAAGGGTCAGCCGCTTGAACCACTTCCTTATTTAGAACAAGCAACAAGGCGACTATTTGGCGACAGCCCGTTTTCAAAATCGTGACCCTGGACGGCGATAACGACGTCAGCACTTGGGTCTATCTCAGCAAACCGCCCTCGTTTGCGCATACACTGGTGGCCGCACCCAAGCTTGAGGAGGCCACCCATGTCGAGCTCGACGCCATCCGACCCTACCTTGCCAGCATCGCCCGATTCGTCAGCGCCTGCGCCCGACTCGGCTGCCGCTGCGCCCGATTCTTCCGCCACCGCCGCGCCGAGCGACGCGAGCAGCGACAATGCGCCGAGCAGCGACGCGGCCCCGACGGTACCCAGCGATTCGACCTCCTCTGCGCCTGCCCCTGTCAGCCCAACGGCGAGCTCGCCCTCTGCGGACGCCAGTGCGCCGAGTGTGGATGCTGGCTCCTCCCCCTCGGATGGTGGGCAGACGCCCAGCGCCGGCACGAGCGACCCAACTAGCGCCCCAGAAGCGACCGATGCACCCAGCGTAGGTAGCAGCGTGCCCGGCCAGACGGACGCAGACAGCGACGCAGCAACGTCGCAGACCGACGCGCCAGCGCCGACGACGCCCGCGGCAGCGCCAGATGCGCCTACAGACACGCCCTCGACCGATGCACCCACCGCGTCAGACGCTGCGCCCGCCGCCGTTCCGACCGCAGACAGCACGCCCAATGCCTTTCAAAAGCTAACAGCGGACGGAAAGGCGCTTTTGGCCGCAGTCGAGCAAATTGAGAGCGACCTTGGAGCCTTGCTTGCGAGCCAGCTGCAGGGCGCCGGCAATCTCGCCAAAGAGCTGCGCCAGCAGATTGACGCCATCGTCGAGTCCTGCGGCCGCGTGCCGCGCTACAACACCCTCAGCAAAATTCGAGACAGCGCTGCGGAGCTCGAGGCTGAGATTGGCAAATTTTTCCAGGTCGACGGTTCCACCCAGGCGGACGGCGACAGCAAAGCATTCACCAGCAAGGTCGAGGCACGCATCAAAGGCCTCTTCCGCCATCTCATGGGAGGCGAGTAATGCCACACTGGCTGCACCAATCCTTGGCGTCCCTCGGCATTATTTGGGGCGCATCCTTTGGCGCCACGAAGATTGAGGCCTTGCAGGGCATCCATCCATACGTGCGGCTGGCGCTTTGTGTGGCGATAAGCGGCCTGAGTGCCGCAGCTGCAGCACGCATTTGGGGACTCATCTAGGCGTGCGCCAAAAACTGGCTCGGTCTCGGCACTGCGTTTAAGCTGGGCTGGCCATAAGCTCCTTCGGGCCCGGCGTCGCTATCGCTAGCGGCGTCGGGCTTTTTTCTTTGTCTGCAAGGACTTGCTGCTTTGTTGCCGGCGATCGTGGCGAGTGCGACCATACGACATGCGTTGCCGCCCACTCATCTGGCTTACCTGCGTCTATCTGTCATGCTCGGGGATGCAGTGCCAGGAGGCTGCGGACATCATTGAGCAGTATGGCTACACAACTTTAAAGCCGCCCAGCACCCTTTATTACGTAGGGGCCATAGTCGCCGTAAATGTTGGCTCAGATGGAAAAATTGAAATGGGCAGCCTTAAGCTGTGTTGCCCACCTCGCGCGAGTTTAGGGGCTAACTGGGCGCCCGTATCTTCGCACACAGTTACTGAAAGCGTTAAGCGCTCTAATCGTACGCATTGGCACTTGTCTACGGACCTCCTTGACGAGATTCGGGCGGGCGGCAATGGCGACAATGTGGAAGATATTGAGGTCACACTGCGCAATGCATCCATCGTTAACATCAGCGACGCCGATTTGCTCGAAAACTTGGACCAGCGCAGCGATGACTGTAAGCGGGCAATACGTGCGCGCCTGAAGGCGGGCTATAGCTTAACTATGATTTCTTCGGCGCTTGTCGCGGATCTCAGCTACAACATTACGTTTCGCAAAGAAGCGAAAATTGATATGCGAGCCCGAGCCAAGCAGGTGTCGGCAATTGCCGTACAGCTTGGCGGCGGCCATACAAATCTCACTGAGAAAAGCATCGACAGCAAGGGGCTGACCTTAGGAATTAAGACGGATAGCTTTCTTATGGCGCTATCCCTGCCGGCTGACTCGGGCGTTGACCTTGCGCAGATGATAAATGAGAGCGAGGATGCCAGAAGTCTGCACATGAATGAGGCAAAGACCAGCACGAAGACTGACAGCCAAATTGTCCTGCCCGGCGGAAGTTACGTGATGCCTATTTTTCAGCCCTCAAATTGATGGACCCGCAAATCAAAATTACAAAGCAGGGTCAATATACCCCGACGCATGGCTGGCACCATCTGCCCGATGGTCGGTGCGCCCACGTCGTTCCCAATCGAGATCGATACCAGGTGCGCTACTTTCCGCGCGGATATATCAGTGTGGACAATTACGAGCGGGTCGCGCGCGAGAGCGACGAGATGGCTGCGCAGGCGTTTCGAGGGGCATTTCCAGCAGCGTGTAGCTTGACAAGGGCAGCCAGCGAGCAGCCAAAATAGGGCATGGCGAGACGTGGACCAGGCCGACCATTTAAGACGGGCCAAAGCGGCAACCCAAACGGTAGCAGCAAGCGCGCCAAAGCGCAGGCGCACCTTAATACTATCTCCTCCGTCGAGTTGCTTGAGATTGGCACAAAGCTTTTGCGAGGGCCTCTGTCCGGCCTGTATGCCAAACCTGATGATACCGAGACGCCTGTTATGGACCTCTGGCTCATGGGTTTGATTCGCAAAGGTGTTGAGGAAAGCGACGGCAAGCTGTTTACGGATGTCCTAAATCGCTTGATAGGCCGCGCACCAGAGACGAAAACCTTACAAGGCCCCGACGGCGGCCCAATTGTCATCGATGACGGCCGCAGCACCGAAGAGAAAGTGCAGCGCGCCGAGCAACTTCGCAGGCTGCGTAAGGCCCTTGATGCACCAGAGACCTAAGCGATACGAGGTCGAGGAAGACCCTGTCGAGCATGTGTGGCACCGCGCAGGCCAGCAAGGCATAGCGGGAGAGACGCTTGTCTTCTGGGTCTGCGAGCGCTGCAAGGCACGCGCCGGCACACCCGTTGCACGTGGCCGGCCCGCATCTCGAGGGTGCATTTCGGACTTTATGCTGTGGGCGCGCCAGAATGATGGTGTGGCTGCCCTGCGCAATAGCGGCTAAAAAATCTTTGGATACGATGTGCTGGGCCGTGCCATTGTGCAGGCATGCGCAGATTGCTAGACAAGGCCCGCCGCCTCTTTTGGCAAACATTGCAAATAGAACGGCCTCAAAATCGTGGCTTAGATATTGAAATTCGCCCTCGCAACCCACGCACTTTTAATGTTTTGAGCCCTCCGCAACTTCACATGCCTGTTGCGAACGAGACGCGAAAGGGCGACGCCTTCGTTTGTGTAACCGAAGGCATCGTCTATACGTTTCTTGACGAAGGCCACTGGGAGCTCATGACCTACGGCAAGTGGCTTGGCCTGCAAGGGGCGAAACGGTGAACACTTCAATAGACATGGCGCGAGACATGGCCGCGCAGGGACTGGGCCTTGCCCGCCGTCAGGCAATGCAGGCCTACAACTCTATGAAGCGGCTTGTGCGGCCCCAAGAGGCCAGGCTTTTTTACATCGACCACCCACCTCGCGACCATTCGCCTCCGCCCATCCCCGGTGGCCGCCAGCATGATGTCTTTGTCTGCCCAAGCGAGGGCATTGCCTACCGCTATCTCGGCGATGCGCGCTGGGAGTCAGTCGTCTACACCAGCCAGATACAGCTCCCCGTTAGATGACGAGACGACAGCAAGAGCTTATTTGCCTGGCGCTTACTTGGACGCTTGGCCACCCGCCCACAGATGCCGACGCGCGCGAGATGCAAGAAATGCGAGACTTGCGCGAGATGTTGGCGCGCCAACTAGCCGACAGTAAGGGCGTTGATGAGTCGGCAAAATGACAGTGCGTTTGATACATGGCGATTGCTTGCAGGAGATGCCCAAGCTCCCAGCGCAAAGCGTAGACTTCGTTTTCGCGGATTTGCCGTACGGTGTGACGTGCGCGCATTGGGATGTTTTGCTAGATCTTGCAATGTTTTGGCCAGCAATTCAGCGCGTGTCATCAAGCAATGGTCCCTTCGTTTTCACTGCCCAGCAGCCGATGCTGACAAAACTTATCGTCAGCAATTTGACGCAATTTCGCTATGACATTGTTTGGCATAAAAACAGATACGCTGGATTTATGTTGGCAAAAAAAGCGCCTTTGCGCGCTCACGAAACTGTCGCTGTTTTTGGACGAACAGACACATATAATCCTCAGTACACCTATGGGCACAAGCCCTATACAGTAACGTCGGGGCAGTCGCCCTATAAATCTACGCTTAACGGCGCAGTAGCAACCAGCAAAAATGGTTCGTCTAGACGGTATCCAATATCGGTGCAACAGTTTGCGCGAGATGATCGGCGCAACGGCATCGGACACCCGACCCAAAAGCCGGTCGCACTGCTTGAATGGCTAATCAAAACCTACACAAATGAGGGCGACACTGTCCTTGACCCGTGCGCGGGCAGCGGCACAACGGCGATCGCCGCAATTCGCACGGGGCGAAAAGTGGTCTGCATCGAGAAGGAAAGAAAATATTACGACATCATGTGCGAGCGCGTGCGAAAAGAACAGGCGCAGGCAAAGCTCTTCGCGTGACCGACGTTGACGAGTGGCTTGAGCTAGAAGAGCAGCTTGCGCTCGAGCGAGCTCGCACCTCGCTGCTCGGGTTTGTCACCTACATGCGGCCTGACTATTTTGTAAATTGGCATCATCGTGTTTTGTGTCGCCTGCTTGACGATATTGTTTTTGGGCGTAAAACACGCTTGCTCATTTCGTTGCCTCCGAGGTCGGGAAAAAGCACGCTGCTGAGCGAAATGCTGCCCGCTTTTGCATTCGGCGTGAATCCCGATGAGCAAATTATTTCGGCGAGTTATGCCGCCAGCCTAGCTCAACAGTTCAATAGAATGACTCAGCGAGTTATCGATAACGAAGCGTATGAGCGCGTCTTCCCCGCGGTGAAGCTAAATAGCAAAAATTTGGTAACAGCTGCTAAGGGCACTGCGTTACGCAACGCCGATACGTTTGAAATTGTAGGGCGCAAAGGCCGCTACCATTGTT